>NC_142477.1:23929269-24232299 GCF_049115385.1 Moschus berezovskii | reverse complement strand
CTGAATTCACTATAAATATAACAAATTCATTTTCATTTCTAGTGAGTATTTGAAAACATTTGTACTGACATTTAACTTCTTTTCCTGGTTAAATATAAGCTTGGATATTACATGCGAATAATTAAAAACCTACCAAGTGTTTTCATTGCCTTAGTTTTGGTATAGTTTAATCTACAGTTGATAACTAGTTAGTCTTTTCTGAGCTGTAATTTAAGAATTTTAAACACCATCTCATTTAATTATTTTACCAATTTGTTGATATAGAATTTATGATGATAATCTCTGTTATCTGAATAAGAAAGAAGAGACTTAAAAGAATGGAATAACTCAATGAGAACATAGATTTAGGTGACTTTTCATAAGAACCCATACGATTAAAAGCTCTAAAATGATGTTTCCATCTTATCGTTCTATAGAGTTGGGGAATCCATAACATTAAAAGATATATCAATATTTATTTTAGTTTTTGTTAGAAGATGTTACAGTAAGGATTCTATATATTGCTCTAAAAAAGAAATGATGTGGATGCTATCAGAAGTTGTTCAATACCTAAGTTGTATCTAACTCTTCACAATCCCATGGACTGTAGCACACTGGGCTTCCCTGTCCTCCACTGTGCCCCAGAGTTTTGTCAAATTCATGTCCACCGAGTCAGTGATGCTGTCCAACCGTCTCATCCTCTGCCAGTCTCTACTCCTTTTGCCTCCAGTCTTTCCTAGCATCAGGGTTTTTCTAACAAGTCAGCTCTTCACATCAAGTGGCCAAAGTATTGGAGCTTCAGCTTTAGCATCAGTCCTTCCAATGAAGATTTAGGATTTATTTCCTTTAGGATTGACTGATTTGATCTCCTTGCAGTCCGAGGGATCCTCAAGAGTCTTCTCCAGCACCACAGTTTGAAAGCATCAATTCTTTACTATGTCAGACTTCTTTTTGGTCCAACTGTCACATCCCTACATGACTACTGGAAAAACCATAGCTTGGCTGTATGGACATTTGCTCGTAAAGTGATGTCTTTGCTTTTTAATATGCTGTCTAGGTTTGTGATAGCTTTACTTCGTGATTTTGAAGCCCAAGAAAATAAAATCTGTCACTGCTTCTACTTTTTTCCCATCTATTTGCTCCAAAGTGATGGGAGCATATGCCATGATCTTAGTTTTTTGAATGCTGAGTTTTAACCCAGCTTTTCACTCTCCTGTTTCACGCTCATCAAGAGGCTCTTTAGTTCCTCTTCACTTTCTGCCATGAATGCTATCATCTGCATATCTGTTTGTTATTTTTCCTGACAATCTTGATTCCAGTTTGTGATTCATAGAGCCCAGCATTTTGTATAATGTACTCTGATTGGAAGTTCCTGCTGCTGCTGCTAAGTCACTTCAGTCGTGTCCGACTCTGTGTGACCCCATAGATGGAAGCCCAACAGGCTCCCCCGTCCCTGGGATTCTCCAGGCAAGAACACTGGAGTGGGTTGCCATTTCCTTCTCCAATGTGTGAAAGTGAAAAGTGAAGTCGCTCAGTCGTGTCCGACCCTTAGCGACCCCATGGACTGCAGCCTACCAGGCTTCTCCATCCATGGGATTTTCTAGGCACGAGTACTGGAGTGGCTTGCCATTGCCTTCTCCAGATTGGAAGTTAGAGAGCTGTATAAACAACAGTTGGTAGATTTCCAGAAATTAATCCTTTGGTGTGACCTACAGTTGGGATGATTTCAGTTTTATGTTTACGTTACTGTGAATCTTATTCGTAAGTGTGAGTGTGTGTACATGGATCATTAGTATATGGTGATGCAGTTGATTAAAAAGTTGAAAATGCAAGTAAACTCTTGTTTTTCTTTAAAGCTATTTTATTTTGTTAATGAAAATAAGATTAACACATACTTATGAGTGAATGGAAGATAAAATAAAGATGGAATGGAAAGCTATAAAAAGAAAGTGAAAAGGATAAAATGACTAATGATTTTTCAGATTTTCTCTTTGTTCTTCATGAGACTCATAAAACACTTTGTCCTGATAGTGGTAACTTGGCTAATAATTAAAGCTCTTACTACTGCCAAGTTCAGTTCTTACTTATTACTGTGAATTATCTAATTCCCACAAACATTATGATTCTGGTCTGTTAGTTTTGTGTTATTAAATATGGGAGAAGAGAAGCACAAAGAGGCCATGGAAACTTGGCCAAGGCCACATAGAGAGCAGAAACCATGGTCTGAGTCAAGAGAAAACAAAGTACATCACCGCCATGATGTATTGTCTAATATTTGATTAAAATTATTGGGTAGCACATGGTGTGTTTTTCAAAAGTCAATACGAAAAAAAGAATTATCATTATGTTTGTATCCAATTCAGATTTTCATTTATTTGGCATAAATAAATCCACAACAAAATGTGTTATTTGGAGTAGGATGCTTGTAAATAGCAGCCTAAAACCATCTGTCTCATCAAACTATTTAAAAACAAATATAAAAATAAACCATCATTTCCTTACAGTATAAAATACCATAATTCAAAATATTTGTAAATACAGCTAAATTTCAAGCTAAATATAAGGGACTGCATCTTTTTTTTTCTTTTTATCAATGTACTATAGTAATATATTGTGCACTATGTAACATCTAAGACTCATGAATTAAATTGAAATACCAAAAATAAGTTTTATACTCCATCTTCAGATTGCTGCTCACCAAAAGGAAATATTTTTAAATTCTTTTAATGATTTTTTCTTTATATAGATTCATAAGCTCTGTCTATTGACTTATAAATTTTCCTTATCAACCGCTTGCATAAAATAGAGATGTTCACTATCTTAACATGTATATCTCCGGCTCCGGTACACTCCCTATACATTTTTGGTTAAATCAGTATTCAAGATTTTAGTTTATATGATTATACAAGTTTTCCTACTGTTGAAATTGTAGGGTACTCTATCATTTTTGTCTATAGATTTTCTAATTTCATTTTTTTTTTCTGAGAGTTAATATTTGACATATTTTGGTCAATCTGTTTTTTTTTTTAATCCTAAGGCTAAGCCTGCCTTATTCTCTAGTTACTAAAGGACATGTCAATTGAATTTTCCAGGCAATGGAATTCATCAGATGGACTGGGTTGTCCTGTTCACAAGTCTGTATTTCACACGACACCTTTTCCCATGCTTTCACTTCCTCTTCCATTCAAGGCCAGGCGGACAGATGAAGCTGCACACTATATGTTCTAGTCCTCTGTTCTTATTTGTTGATAATTTCCTCTGCTTCTTTCTTATGTTTGAAACTCATATTTTCCTTCATTTTGATATACTTCATCATTTTAAGGGAGCAGAATTTATAATATTTCTATTAGAAAAAGAGCAAAGATTATTTTAAAACCCCTGCTAGCTCTGAAACATCTGCTCTTTCACAGTTACATGATAGTGGCTGGTGGAAAAGCATATTTCTTCCTCGTCCAGATTTTCTGGAGAACTAATGTCTCCAATCTGAGCATTGTCTTTCAGAATATTGTTTTTTAATGAATGAAGTTCTCATTAGTATGTCCTCTTTTCATCCCTCCTGGGTCAATCTTGCCTATTATGATACAATGGAAACAGTGGTGGACTTTATTTTCTTGGGCTCCAAAATCATTGTGGATGGTGGCTGCAGCCATTAAATTAAAAGATGCTTGCTCCTTGGAAGAAAGCTGTGACTAGCCTAGATAGCATATTAAAAAGCTGAGACATTACTTTGCTGACAAAGGTCCATCTAGTCAAAGCTATTGTTTTCCCAGTAGTCATGTACGGATGCAAGAGTTGGACTATAAAGAAAGCTGAGTGCCGAAGAATTAATGCTTTTGAACTGTAGTGTTGGAAAAGACTCTTGAGAATCACTGCAAGGAGATCCAACCAGTCAATCCTTAAGGAAATTAGTCCTGAAGATTTATTGGAAGCTGCAGTCCACGGTGTTGCAGAGTCGAACATGACTGAGCAACTGAACGGAATTGAACTGAACTGAACTGATGCTGAAGCTGAAACTCCAATACTTTGGCTACCTAATGTGAAGAATTGAATGAGTGGAAAAGACCCTGATACTGGGAAAGATTGACGGCAGGAGAAGGGGATGACAGAGGATGAGATGGTTTGATGGCATCACTGACTCTATGGACAAGAGTTTGAGCAAGCTCTGGCTGTTGGTGGTGGACAGGAAAGCGTGGCATGCTGCAGTCCATGGGGTCACAAAGAGTCCGACAGAACTGAGCAACTGAACTAAACTGATTATAACACTTAATTATTTCTATAATTTCTGAAGATCTTAATGTCATCTTCCAAAATATTTGCTGATTTTTCTTAATTTGCAGTTGCCGCATTGATTTTTATTTTTCTATTATTATTTTAAAATTTTGAACAGATTTTGGATCTGCATTTTCTATACCTTACAATTTTTATTTTATGGATGTGAGAGCTTTGCATATATCTTTGAGTGTAGTATTTATAATTTTTTGATTCTATTCTTAGTATTGTTGCAATTGTTTCTGCATTGCAAAATTTGTTTACTTTGGTTATTGCTTTTCATGATGAAAATTTTACAAAAATGTCTGGTGATGAATATTTTTATTTCATCAAGACATCATAAAATTTTTATTCTAAACTCTGTGTTGTATATATGTGTGTGTACAAGGATGTATATGGATATTATTAGGAGTAAGGAAGTGGCTCAGTTGGTAAAGAATCCACCTGCAATGCAGGAGACCTGGGTTTGATCCCTGGGTTGGGAAGATCCCCTGGAGAAGGGAAAGACTACCTACTCTAGTATTCTAACTTGGAGAATTCCATGGACTATATAGGTCTATAAATATATTTAGGGCTTCTCTGATAGCTCAGTTGGTAAAGAATCTGCCTGAAATGCAGGAGACCCTGGTTTGATTCACGAGTTGGGAAGATCTGCTGGAGAAGGGATAGACTATCCACCCCAGTATTCTTGGACTTCCCTTGTGGCTCAACTGGTAAAGAATCTGCCTGAAATGTAGGAGACCTGGGTTCGATTCCTGGCTTGGTAAGATCCCCTGAAGAAGGAAAAGGCTACCCACTCCAGTATTCTGGCCTGGAGAATTCCATGGACTGTTTAGTCCATCAGGTCGTAAAGAATTGGACACAACTGAGCAAAGTTCACTTTCACTTTCAAGTATGGATATTAAATTGATGATATGCCCTGTAGGGTAACCAGGTGGCAAGCTGGGCTTTTTGTTGGAAGCCTTCAATTTTCACTATCTGTGGCCTATTCACAGGTTTTTAGTTTTTATATTGAAGGATCTTTCAATGGCCTGAAGTCTGCTTATAGGACTTCCAAAACCAAACTGGAGAAAGGGGTTAGTGTTCTAACTGCTCCCTTTATCTGTGCTTGGTGTTTCAAAGTCCAAATTTTTTCTCATTCAATTCTCCTTCTTCCAGATATCTTTGACCTCTTTCTGAGACAGGAGAAGGGAAGGGTAGCAGTGCTAGTGAGGATTTGAGGGCTAATCATTTCATAATGTTAACTTTCAAGCCAAACACCTTGTTTTAGGCTTCTATACCCTTCCTACCAGCCTCCTGACTTCTGCTGCAGAGGGTGCCTGATTTTTCAGCTTGCTAAAGGTTCTGGGTAAATACTGATGGCTTCTCTCAACATCTGCCTCTAAGGGAATTTAAGGTTGATTTTCCTTCATTTGGTTACATTTCTTTTTATTTCACCATCTCTCTCAGATCTTACATGTTACTGACTGTGGGCACTCAAGAATTATATGTTGTAATTGGAGTTATAAATATCTCCTATTTTCATTAAAATAGAGTATAGATTTCTCATCTTTTACTTATTTTAGAGTGAGTATGTACTTCCATGGTGGCTCAAATGAAAAAGAATCTGCCCACAATGTGGGAGACCTGGGTTTGATACCTGGGTCAGGAAGATCTCCTGGAGAAGGGAATGTCTACCCACTCCATTGTTCTTGCCTGCAGAATCCCATGGACAGAGGAACCTGGTGAGCTATAGTCCATGGGGTGGCAGCGTAAGACACGACTGAGTAACTAACACACACATATAAATATGATGAATATAAAGAAAACGGCACAGTGTTTTTTCTCATGTTAGCTGAACACTGGCTTCAGCTAAAGGTTCATATTATTTGGTTGCAAAGATGAAGTTTATGTGTAACTTAAAAATTATTTTATAGAAAAACTTACATTTATCTTACATTATTAATTTGTATACATTTTTCCATGTGTTACTTAAATATGTATAAAAAAGGATGACTATTCTTAGAGTCTATAAAAAGAACTTTGAAAGCATATTTTAAACATTTTTAAAAGCATATTTTATTTGAACTAATTATTTTATTATATACTACACAAAATATGTAATAAAAGTAAAAGATGCTTACTCCTTGAAAGAAAAGTTATGACCAACCTTGATAGCATATTAAAAAGCAGAGACATCACTTTGTCAACAAAGGTTCGTCTAGTCAAGGCTATGGTTTTTCCAGTAGTCATGTATGGATGTGAGAGTTGGACTATAAAGAAAGCTGAATGCCAAAGAATTGATGCTTTTGAACTATGGTGTTGGAGAAGACTCTTGAGAGTCCCTTGGACTGGAAGGAGATCCAACCAGTCCATCCTAAAGGAGATCAGTCCTGGGTGTTCATTGGAAGGACTGATGTTGAAGCTGAAACTCCAATACTTTGGCCACCTAATGCAAAGATTTGACTCATTTGAAAAGACCCTGAAGATTGAGGGCAGGAAGAGAAGGGGACGACAGAGGATGAAATGGTTGGATGGCATCACCGACTCAATGGACATGGGTTTGGGTAAACTCCAGGAGTTGGTGATGGTCAGGGAGGCCTGGCGTGCTGCGGTTCATGGTGTTGCAAAGAGTCAGACACGACTGAGTGACTGAGCTGAACTGAAATAAAACATATTACATACATTTTTATTACTAGAGAAATTAAGGCATTTGTGTCTTAAATATTTGGGCATACTAACCCATGTTCATTTCCTCCTTAGTTATGACATAAATGTACTTATGGGCATGTCAACAAATCAATGTCACTATAATTGGAATTTATATTATAAATAAATTTGAAACAAATTTTTCTTGTCCAACAAAATAGTGTATTCTGTTTATTCTCATATTTTATTACCATATACATTTGAAAATTAGATTTTCCTTTATAGTAAAACTGGTAGAGTGATATGTCACTACTACGAGAATGTCTTTTTGCTGAACTTGTCCACAAAAAGAGAGCTTGATAATTTTTAATCATAGAAAACAGATAAAATACTTTTTTAATTATTTGGGGCTAGATATAAAACAAATGACTTGAAATAATGCTGATACAATACTTTCACTGTGTTTGATAAATTATAAATATATATTTATATAATATATATAAATAATTTATACATCTACATTATTTTGTTGTATTCACCTTATTTCATTATTTCAGATTATTTTCATGCTTGAGCTTCAGTTTGATTTAATAAAACACATTGACATTTTATTTTTATGTTGAACCAATGTACTTATCTGTGGAAATCCCTTGTGGTAATATATGATTATGGAATTTTTTTCAATTAAAATGTCCAAAAATCTTTCTTAGTCCCTTTTTAAAATTTAACATTTAAAAAATACTTTTAAAATATTTTAGTAAAAATATAAATCTCAGGATATTCTCTTACAAAAATTTGTTTACTATCTAGGAGTGCTCTGTAGTTCATGCTTATTTTAACACTTGTTTAGTCACTTAGCCGAGTCCCACTCTTTTACAACCCCTTAGACAGCAGCCCACCAGACTCCTTTGTCCATGGGATTTCCCGAGCAAGAATACTGGAGTGGATTGGGCATTTCCTTCTCCAGGGGCACGCAGATCCTTACCCCTGACCTTTCTAGGAAGTCTTTTTCAGCACTAAGTCCTAAATAAAACAATTCTTAAGAGAAGGATCTTACTGCAGGTGATAGTGCTGATATCTGGAAGTCATATCTCAATCCCCTTTTCCTCCTGCTCCCTTCCATCTTTACTCCACAAAATACAGAGTCAAAGGATTGCTTTCTCTGCCCCCGTTACATTTAAAAGTGGATATATAATCACATCTAGATCAATGAGTAATCTGTTGGAGGCTTCTGGAAAAATAGCCCTCGTCAGATAGTAGAAATGAGAGACTCTTTCAGCTACTCCTCTTCCATGATGGTTATGGTGTATGAAGCTTTATCTACAGCCTTGTTCCCATCAGATATTGCATAAACCAAAAGTGAAGACCCTGAGTTGGCTACAGCACATCACTGAAAAGGGTCTGACTCCTTGATAATATACTAATATTAAACAGTGCAAGCTAGCCCTGGGTTCCTTGTTATGTAGGGGGGGAAAATCAGTATTTTAGAAGGTAGATTTGATGGATTTTCTGGTACTTACTGGCAAAAACATCTATAAAGAAAGAGAAATCATGCTTCATTAAAAAACATACACATACGCACAAACATGAATTGCTAGGAAAATATCAATAAGGTAAATATTAGGGTTTAAAAAATTTATAGGGAAAGAAAGGCAATTTTTTAGCTGACTACTGTTAGATAAAATGCCAAATAACTTAAATTGGAAGGAGACAATAAAATTGTCTAAGATTTTTACAAGGTATGAAAAGATTCAAGGGTTTCTTGTAGGCTGTTTAAATGACATAAGGAAAAAGATTTAAAGTAATTTTGATTTTACTTTATGACTAAGAATGGGACAAAATACAAAAGATCCTATTTATGTTTGTGAAAATGTATTACAACAAGTAATGGATTTTATTGAAGAATCTTTGTATCTGAGAGTTATTTTGCAAGTATTTACCAGTAAATTGTCTTTGTTTTTTATAATAAAGGGTCTTGAGGGAGTAAGCAAAAGCTTAAGCTGTCTTCTTTTTACTACTTTAGCATCTAGCTATCAAATATATTAAAAAAAATAAAACACAACAGCATAAAGATGAAGTACATTGATTTTTCCACTGGTTGAATTATTGCTTATTTTTTAACTAACCATAGATATTTCATACAGGATAAATCCTAAACTCTTGTCATTGCTAGTAGTTGGACTTAGCCTTTAAAAAAGCACATACCAAAAGTGTATAAAAAACAGTTTTCAGATGGCATTGATCATGGGGAGAGTTTGGTGGGCAGCAGGTTTGGTGTATTAACAACCAGGTCTGTCTAAAAACATTTTCAGAGGAGTCACAAGATGGTCACTGATTGTACTACTGCTGTCAACTGTTCTAGGGTTAATTAAACAAATTAATGCCGTTGGAGGTGAGTATCTCCAGGTTGGGATAATCTATCTTGGTTAATATTCAGTATTATACTTGTTGCTACAAAATAATAGAAAACTAATAGAGCAAGTAATTTCTGCTTTTAGGTAAAATTAATCTGTATATTACACATAAAAGTTCCTATTTAAAATTCTCTTTTCAAAATGAGAATTTTGCAATTTTTTTCTGAAAAAAATCAATGTGTGTGTGTGTTAGTTGCTCAGTTGTGTCAGACTCTGCAACACCATGGACTGCAGCACGCCCCCCAGGGTTTTCTGTCCATGTCATTCTCTAGGCAAGAGTACTGGAGTGAGTCGCTATTTCCTTCTCTGAAAATCAATATATAAATAAAAATCAATGAACATGGTTAAAATTATGAATTTAAAATAAGAGTCATGGAAGTAGATAGGCCATATAGATATCTGTATGATTGCTGTTTTTCAGTTGCTCAGTTGTATCTGACTCTTTGAAACCCCGTGGACTGCAGCACTCCAGGCTTCCCTGTCCTTCACCATCTCTTGGAGCTTGCTCAAACTCATGTCTCTTGAGTGAGTAATGTCAACTAACCATCTCATCCTCTGCTGCCCTCTTCTCCTTTTGCCTTCAACCTTTGCCAGCATCAGGGCCTTTTCTAATGAGTTGGCTCTTCACCTCAGGAGGCCAGTGTATTGGAGCTTCAGCTTTAGCGTTAAGTCCTTCTAATTAATATCCAGGATTGATTTCCTTTAGGATTGACTGGTTTGATCTCCTTGCAGTCCAGAGGACTCTCAAGAGTCTTTTCCAAGACCCCAGTTCAAAAGCATCAACTCTTTGGTGCTCAGCTTTCTTTATGGTCCAACTCTCACATCCATACATGACTACTGGAAAACCCATAACTTTGCCTATATGGAAAATTATAGTCTTTGTGGGCAAAGTAATTTCTCTGATTCCTAATATTCTGTCTAGGTTGGTCATAGCTTTTCTTCCAAGGAGCAAGCGTCTTTTAAGTTCATGGCTGCAGTCACCATCTGCAGTGATTTTGGAGCCCAAGAAAATAAAGTCTGCCACTGTTTCCATTGTTTCCCTGTCTAGTTGTAATGAAGTGCTGGGACTGGTTACCATGATCTTTGTTTTATGAATGTTTAGTTTTCAACCAGCTTTTTCACTCTCCTCTTTCACTTTCATCAAGAGGCTCTTTAGTTCCTCTTCGCTTTCTGCCATAAGGATGGTTTCAACTACATATCTGAGGTTAGATATTTCTCCAATAAATCTTGATTCCACCTTGTCCTTCATCCAGTCTGGCATTTTGAATGATGTATCCTGAATATAAGTTATATAAGCAAGGTGACAATATACAGCCTTGACTTACTTGTATATACACATACACACAGAGTTAAGTTTAAGTAATTTTACAATTAGTCCTTATTAATCATACTACAGACAATTATATTAATATTATATATCATTGATCTCTTCATTTGTTCTGAAGATATTGTTTGTGTTTCCATAGGCTAAGTAAGAATAATAATACTAAATATAAACTTACCTAAATGTTTTACTCAGAATTTCTCTACAAAAAATGAAATACCATCTCAATGCATTTAGCGGAAAATGTAGCTCTCCATGTTTGTGTGGATATGCACACATGTGTATGTTTAACAGTTTCCCCAGAAGAAATTATATAGGTAGAGAGCCCATAGCACAGGGGCTAATTCAAACTCTTTTGGCTGAGACCAGACAGAAGCTACATCATCTGTGGAAAATTCTTAATCCCTGTGTCTCTCATTCTATAATATGCTTCTAAGATGGTAATCCTCCCCATAAATCTGTTGATCAGATTGAATGAGTTCACACGTGAAAATTGCTTAGAAGAGAGTCTGGCATGTCCTCAGAACTACTAAAAGACAGCTGTGGTTACTATTAGTCTATAATTATTATTATCTAGGAGAGGTAGAGCATTGGTAACTGTCTTTGGGAGGTAGCACTTTGGTAACTGTCTTTCAGTTGAATACCCCTGCCTTTCCTTGGATCATCAGAGTACAATTTGGCCTCTTCTCTCACATCTGTAGAAATATATCACGGCTGGTGACGCAACAGTGCACCTGAATCCTTGTGACTTTGGGACGTAAATGAAGTGGTTCTTTTTGCCCTTGATTCTATCTTCATCTTTTTTTGACCAGAGAGTTTTTATTATTTATTTTTTTCATAAAACAAATAAGATGCACATTCTGAAATTTGTTTATTAAAAAGGTACTTCCCTCTGTTTTCAGACCTGAAGCCCAAAATGAGTTCTTATCTCACTTATTTAGTTCTGGAATACATTCTAACTAATTCAGGTTTTAAATGATGGGAATGGACTGTTGGGAATCATATATCTGTGTTAATAGCATAAATATATGTACAGTTCTGTGGGTCATATATCCTATATTTGCTGAACTGAACTTCTTTTCTTCCAAAGATTTTCTATTAATAATGAGTAAAGAGGAATTAATAAATAATTCTAGAGAAATAAATATCTGGGAAATAATATGAACTTTGTTGGCAAGAAAATTTTAAGTTTGTAGCCTTCCTATTATATTTATAGTACATGCATTGGGTAAATAAAACAGCTAAATTATTAAATATGTATCATTTCTTACAAACTATCAGCAAATCACAATGTGGAAGGAAAATCTCTATAAACAATGACTCTTCAGTACTGCTCTCTACTTTTAGTCTAGCTGTTTATAAATTTGCACTTTGAATATTAACAATCAAATAGTTTATTATCCACACAGTTCTGAGTAACTCATTTAAGGTGTTACCTGGATGCTAACAAATGAAATTGAGTGTTACTTTCCCTTCTGTAGTGTTTTTCCCAGGTATAACTTTGCTTTTTACTATAATGTCTATATTATTGAATAACTATTAGTCTATTTTGTGTCCTCCTCCTCTATAATGAGTAACCTAAATCGCTTTGTAACCTTGTGTTAATCACTCAGGCATGTCCGACTCTTTGTGACCCCATGGATGTAGCCTGCCAGGATCCCCCATCCATGGAATTCTCCAGGCAAGAATACTAGAGTAGGTAGCCATTCACTTCTCCAGGGCATCTTCCTGATCCAGGGATATAACCCAGGTCTCTTGTGTTGCTGGCAGATTCTTTACCATCTGAGCCACTAGGGAAGCCCATTGTGACCCTAGAATTATGGAATTATATATTTATATTTCAGGGCATGCTTCTAAATTGTCTTTAAGTTTTCTCATTCTGTGAGCTTTGTGATCAAACTACTTTCTAAGGAGACTCAAATGAATAGACTTTTCCATGTTAGTTTTGATGGATGAATATTTAAGCACCATATGATCTGCTGTTATCTGTGCATTTTAAGAATGCATTTTCATTTGCGATGGCCTTTTTTCTTGTATATAATTTAGTGACTAAATATACTACCAAATTCTGTGAATATTTAATTTATTCTATTTATACATATAACATAGATTAAATCCTTTCAAATTTGATAGTTTCCTATTCATATCTCTCAGATTGATTTCCATATATCTGAACCATAGTTATAACTTTTTGACTTTCAAATTTGTTCCCTTTCTCAATGGCCAAAGCAGATAAATGATGCATCTCAGAAAGGCCATAAAACAGGCAGCTTTGTTTAGTAAAATTTAAGTTAAACTATGTATCAGTGTGAGTGACTTCTTAATACCTCAATACATGCAATTTTTTTCATCATTTCCTCTTTTGTTTGCAAATCTTTCAATAGAAAGAATAGATGATCAAAATATTTATCCCTCAATGACTTAACATTCTTACAGAAGTCACTGTTCACTTCAAGAAAATCAAGTCCATCTCTTTTTCATAAATACTGACATGATATTCAGGATTAACCCTTCCTAAGACACCAGTATTTGTATGAAGCTTAATCCATAATAGTGCTTCCTTTTTAACTTCATCCAATTCTTGATAGTTCCTATTGGATTTTAGTAACCAGCTGTATTTTTTCAGTGTTTCTGCTTGACTTTTTAACTTCCTCATTAAATTATTATCAACTGTTGATTTTCATAGCAGTTTTCATGAAAATATTTGAGAGAATAATCGTTTAAAAGAAATTTCAATCTTATTTGTGACAGCTTCAGTCAATGGGTGACCCAATCTCTTTGATTCTTGTTCTAGAATTTATGATCATTAATTTTATTATATTCTCTGAGGATTTATTTATTTTGTTAGTTGATTGTTTCTTCATTATATGAACTAGTATTTCATTATTCTTTGATAAAGTGTTTTTAGTTTATAAAATGACTCTCCTTCAAATTTATTGTCTTTTTTATTTGTCTACAATAATATAAGACTATCTTATAAGCATATTATAACCATGAATGGGTGGGAGAAACCTTGTAAATAATATGTATTTTATTTTAGAAGCTATTAAAATATAAAATGATTATCTATGTTAACAGGGAATTTTAAAAGCATGTCCATAATAGCAGTTTCATTAGACAAAGTCTCCATTTGAAAGGTAAATTGAATTTCAGGTCCCTATACACAGGGTATAAGTGTGAGTGTGTATGTGTGTGTGTGTATTTAGAGCATGTTGAATTTTTATCTTGTCAGTCTTTTCAAAAAAATTTAGTGTATCATCAGTAGCAATTAGTATTCCTTCTGAAAATAAAAACAGTGATACAAATACATAAAACATGCAAAGAGAGGCAGTATTAAAACTGTTCCAGCTAGAAGATGGTTTTTCTACATCATTTCTTGTTCTAATTATTTTTACTACATTTTGGGTACTTCACCTCTTTGAAATTAAATTTTGACTCCATTCCTCTTTTCTTATGCTGTGTCATTGTGTGGCATTGTGAAGTATGCATATGCTAAAATGTTAATTTGTGAAATCCCCCAGGAACCATTTTGAAGATATTGAGTGAGATTTAGAAAATCAAATAAATGACCCTTTCCCTTAGGAATAGATAAAGAAGGCATATTTCATTGGAATTACTGCAGTGTAAATCATATGGCAGAAAACTCTGGGTGAATGTTAAGTGACTGAAGAAAGTGCTCACAGTTGCCAAGCATTTGTTACTTTGCTATGCCCTTGTCCAGACTTCACAAGTTTAAGTTACTTGCTTGGCTAATAAATGGAACATTGATTTCAAATATAAAAGGACATGCATTTTCATATCATGAACTAGGTAATCCATGAATATGTAATTTATTAATTTGATGCTGTTGTTTATGTAACAATAATTCAGTACTGAATGTTGTAATTACAATATGCATGTGTGTGTGTGCTCAGTTGTCTCAGTCGTGTCTGACTCTTTGTGACCCGATGGACTGCAGCATGCCAGGCTTCACCATCCTTCACTATCTCCCAGAGTTTGCTCAAACTCATGTCCATTGAGTCTGGGATGCCAACCAGCTATCTTATCCTCTGGCATTCCGTTTTTCTTCCTGCTTGCAATCTTTCCCAGCATCAGGGTCTTTGCCAATGAGTCATCATTTTGCATCGGGGGGGCCAGAGTTTCAGAGCTTCAGCTTCAGCATCAGTCCTTCCAATGAATATTCAGGATTGATTTTCTTTAGGATTGACTGGTTTGATCTACTTGCATCCAAGGGGCTCTCAAGAATTTTCTCTAACACTGTAGTTCAAAATCATCGATTATTCAGTGCTCAGCTTTCCTTATGGTTCAACTCTCACAACCATACATGACTACTGGAAAACCATAGCTTTGACCAAATGGACCTTTGTCAGCAGAGAGATGGCTGTGCTTTTTAATATGCTGTTTAGGTTTATCACAGCTTTTCTTCCAGGGAGCAAGCCTCTTTTAATTTCATTGCTGCAGTCACTGTCTGCAGTGCAATGCAGCAAATCTATCACAGTGACTATCAGGTTTGTCTGAAAAATTATTGCTAAGTAAGTTGAATAAAGAAATGAATGAAATTCAAATGTTCATGTAAAATGGTAAAATAATAAGCTCCCATTCTCTGGCTTTCTCTACTCCAATAAACTTTACATCTACTTTTTTTCAGGAGCTCTAACTCTGCCACATTCTTACAACTTGTTCAAACTTGTAGTACATCACTGATGCTAAGTTCAAAAAGTTGGAAATTGATAGAAACTTACAGTAAACAAGTTGAGTAACTGTACTTTTATATTAGTTTCTGTCTTTAAAACCTAATAAATAAAAATTAGCCTTGTTGACTATCCTTGGTAAGATCTCTATTTTTAGCAACTGTGTTTTCTAGTATGAGCCACTGCAATTCAAAAGTTCTATTATGAATACAAAAAATTCAATTATGAATGATCTGTATGGAAAAAAAATGTGCTGTTTACATTTACAAGAAATATAACCAAATGTAATACTCTCTTTAACGAAATTGATGTTACTATATATAGAATTGATATCATGGTCATCTGAGTTAAATTCATCCATTCCAGTCCATTTTAGGTCGCTGATTCCTAAAATGTTGATGTTCACTCTTGCCATCTCCTGTTTGCCTTGTTTCACGGACCTAACATGTCAGGTTCCTATGCAATATTGCTTTTTATAGCATCAGACTTTACTTCTATCACCAGTCAAATCCAAAAATGGGTGTTGTTTTTGCTTTGGCTTCGTCTCTTCATTCTTTCTGGAGTTATTTCTCCACTGATCTCCGGTAGCCTATTGGCCACCTTCTGACCTGGGGAGTTCATCTTTTTAGTAACCTATCTTTTTGTCTTTTCATACTATCCATGAGGTTCTCAAGACAAGAATACTGAAGTGGTTTGTCATTCCTTTACCAGTGGACCATGTTTTGTCAGAACTCTCCACCATGACCCGTCCATCTTGGGTGGCCCTATATGGCATGGCTCATGGTTTCACTGAGTTAGACAAGGCTGTGGTCCCTGTGATCAGATTGGTTAGTCTTCTGTGATTCTGGTTTTCAGTCTGTCTGCCCTCTGATGGAGAAGGATAAGAGGCTTATGGAATCTCCCTGATTGGAGACACTGACCAAGGGGGAAACTTGGTCTTGTTCTGATGGGTGGGGCCATGCTCAGTAAATCTTTAATCCAATTTTCTGTTGATGGGTGGAGCTGTGTTCCCTACCTATTTACCTGAGGCCAAACTGTGGTGGAGGTAATGAAGATAATGGTGAACTCCTTCAAAAGGTCCCACAAAGGCAATGCTACACTCAGTGCCCCCAACCATGCAGCAGGCCACCGCCAACCCACACCTCCGCCAGAGACTTCTGGACATTCATGGGCAAGTCTGCGTCAGTCTCTTATGGGGTCACTGCTCCTTTCTCCTGGGTTCTGATGGCACAATGTTCTGCTTTTGCCCCCTAAGAGTCTGTTTCCTACTACTGTGGTCAAGAATCCCTTAGAAGAAGTGGAGTAGCCATCATAGTCATAAAAAAAGTCCAAAATGTGTACATGAGTTCACCCGGGGTAGATTCATGCAAATGTATGGCAAAACTAACCAATATAATATTGTAAAATAATTAGCCTCCAATAATAATAAAAAAAAGTCCAAAATGCAATACTTAGATGCAGTCTCAACAAAAACAACAGAATGATCTCTATTCCTTTCCAAGGTAAGCCATACAATATTGCAGTAATCCAAACTATGCCCCGACCAGTAATGCCAAAGCTGAACCTGAACAGTTCTATGAAGACCTGCAAGACCTTCTAGAACTAACAACCAAAATAGGTGTCCTTTTCATCAGAGGCGACTGGAATGCAAAAGTAGGAAGTCAAGAAATACCTGGAGCAACAGGCAAATTTGGCTTGGAGTACAGAATGAAGCAGGGCAAAGGATAATAGAGTTGTACAAAGAGAGTACACAGGTCATAGCAAATACCCTCTTCCAACAATACAAGAGAAGACTCTACACATGGACATCACCAGATGGTCAGTACTGAAAACAGATTGATTATATTCTTTGCAGCCAAAGATGGAGATCTATACAGTCAGCACAAACAAGACTGGGAACTGACTGTAGCTCAGATTATGAATTTCTTATTGCAAAATTCAGACTTGAAGAAAGTAGGAAAAAACCACTAGACCGTTCGGGTATGCTCTAAATCAAACCCCTTGTGATTATACAGTGGAAGTGAGAAATAGATTCAAGGTATTAGATCTGATAGACAGAGTACCTGAAGTATTGTGGACAGAGATTGCTGAAATAGTTCAGGAAGCAAGGATCAAGGCCATCCCTCCAAAAACAAATGCAATAAGGCAAAATGGTTGTCTAGGAGGCCTTACAAATAACTGTGAAAAGAAGAGAAGTGAAAGGCAAAAGAGAAAAGGAAAGATATACCCATTTGAATGCAGAGTTCCAAAGAATAGCAAGGAGAGATAAAAAAGCCTACCTCAGTGATCAATTGAAAGAAATATAGGAAAACAATAAGAATGGGAAAGAATAGAGATCTCTTCAAGATAACTGTATATACCAAGGGAAAGTTTCATACAAAGATGAGCACAATAAAGAATAGAAACGGTATGGACCTAACAGAAGCAGAAGATATTAAGAAGAGGTGGCAAGAATACACAGAAGAACTATATGAAAAAGATCTTCATCACACAGATAATCACAATGGTGTGATCACCCACCTAGAGCCAGGCTTCCTGGAGTGCAAAGTCTAGGGGGCCTTGGGAAGCATCACTATGAACAAAGCTAATGGAGGTGATGGAATTCCTGTTGAACTATTTCAAATCCTGAAAGATGATGCTGTGAAAGTGCTGCACTCAATAGGGCAGCAAATTTGGAAAACTCAGCTGTGGCCACAGGACTGGAAAAATGTCAGTTTTCATTCCAATCCTAAAGAAAGGCAATGCCAAAGAATGTTCAAACTACTGCACAGTTGCACTCATCTCACAGGCTAGGAAAGTAATGCTCAAAAGTCTCCAAGCCAGGCTTCAACAGTATGTGATCCCTGAAATTCCAAATGTTCAAGCTGGATTTACAAAAGGCAGAGGAACCAGAGATCAAGCTGCCAACATCCATTGGATCATTGAAAAAGTAAGAGAGTTCTAGGAAAACACCTGCTTCTGCTTTATTGACTATGTTGATCACAATAAACTGTGGAAAATTCTGAAAGAGATAGGACTACCAGGCCACCTGACCTGCCTCTTGAAAAATCTGTCCACAGGTCAGAAAAAAACAGTTAGAAGTTAGAACTGGACATGGAACAACAGACTGACTCCAAGTAGGGAAAGGAGTACGTCAAGGCTGTTCATAGTCACCCTGTTTATTTAACTTATATGCAGAATACATCATGAGAAATACTGGACTAGAAGAAGCAGAAGCTGGAATCAAGATTGCTGGGATAAATATCAATATGCAATATCAATATGCACCTCAGATATGTAGATGACACCACCCTTATGGCAGAAAGTGAAGAACTAGAGATTCTCTTGATGAAAATGAACCACGAGAGTGAAAAAGTTGGCTTAAAGCTCAACATTCAGAAAACTAAGATCATGGCATCTAGTCCCTTCACTTCATGGCAAATAGATGGGGAAACAGTGGCTGACTTTATTTTTTGGTGCTCCAAAATCACTGCAGATTTTGACTGCAGCCTTGAAATTAAAGGACGCTTGCTCCTTGAATGAAAAGTTATGACCAACCTAAACAGAATTTTAAAAGGCAGAGAGATTACTTTGCCAGTAAAGGTCCATCTGGCCAAAGCTATGGTTTTTCCAGTGGTCATGTATGGATGTGAGAGTTGGACTATAAAGAAAGCTGAGCACCAAAGAACTGATGCTTTTGAACTGTCGTATTGGAGAAGACTCTTGAGAGTCCCTTGGACTGCAAGGAGATACAACTAGTCACTCCTAAAGGTAATCAGTCCTGAATATTCATTGGTAGGACTGATGCTGAAGATCAAATTCCAATACTTTGGCCACCTGATGGGAAGACCTGACTCATTTGAAACAACCCTGATGTTGGGAAAGATTGAAAGCGGGAGGAGAAGAGGACAACAGAGGATGGGATGCTTGAATGGCATCACTGACTCAATGGACATGAGTTTCATTGATTTCCGGGAGTTGGTATTGGACAAGGAAGCCTGGTGTGCTGCAGTCCATGGGGTCACAAAGAGCTGGACACAACTGAGTGCTCGAACAGAACTGAGCTGATATATACAATTGACCTTATAAATAACACACTGGTACTATAATTTTATCTCATATGTGGGTTACCTATAGTGACCTACACAAATATGTTAATGAGTGAACTTTGTTATGTTTTCTAGGATAAATTAATTTTGGGCTATGGCTGTGTGTGTGCTCAGTTACTTAGTTGTGTCCAACTCTGTGACCCCATGAACTGTAGCCTGCCAGTCTCCCTGTCCATGGAATCTTGCAGCAGGTATACTGGAATGGATTGCCATTTCCTTCTCCAGGGGATCTTCCTGACACAGGGATAAAGCCCTCGTCTCCTGCCTGTCATGCATTAGCAGGTGAATTCTTTACCACTGAGCCACCTGGGCAGCCTAACCTATGGCTACAAAGGTTTATTTTTTAAATCATACAAAGTAAACATTTCTCCTGATGTATGAGTATGACTTTTGACTAAGTTAAAACATTTCAGAGAAGAGTTTCTAGATGACCTATGTGTGAACCCCTCCTCTACAACATAATAGATAATTTTGCTTTCCCTCAGAGATATTTAAGATGTCTTACATATATAATTTCAATCTCATGAGTTATTTCACAGGATATAAGAACACAGTAAGTGTATAATTAAGGATGTGTAGTCAAAGCCCAATTATTGGTATCAATTTTTATTATTGAACAAACCTACTCTTTATTTAATGGCTCTGGATTATTAGCCCTGTATTATTTCTATTCCTAATATTCTAACCTACAATTAACCCCATTTTACAGAAGGAGAAATTAAGCTAGAGAGAGATAGTGACTTTTCAATGGCTGTACAAAGGCTGTGAATCACAGAATTTTTCATTACTTCATGCAATTTGATTTCCTGAAAGTGGTATATCTGTATATATTCTTTCACATTTTTTATTCATTCTAACTTGGGCTTACATCAAACATTTCATTACTTCCTCCAGTAATTTATTCCTTGCCTCTTGTAATACCATCTCTAACTTCTTTCTCCCTAGTACTTTTCATCTTCATGTGTCCTTAGTTTCATATTTTGTCATCAATTTTGTGTCCTTTGACATTAAGGTATATTGAATTCAGAAAAGCAAAAATAGATTGGCAAACAAATATATGTTAATATTTGTTTATTTTATTCTTAGGTTTCTTTTTCCTTCATCTTTATATTTGTTTTCCCTTCAAGTGCAGAGTTCATATCCGATGACTGTATTATTTTGGTTTAATAAGAATTCTGTGATCAGTGTTTTGTGTGATCTGTTTAATTGCTTTTTATGCTTACTGCCATGCTTTTCCCTTCTGAGAATCTACTAATCTTCTTGTTATACAGAGCAAGGCTCTTGGTTCTGTTCTCTGCTTCTGTCACATATCAGTATTAAAATTATGCTCTCTTGTTCACTGAACGTGACTGTTTTACAGACTGAATTTCTGAATGATACTGTATTAATAAAATTTAAACTAATTTCTTTCAGAGCTAATCAAGTTAGTTACTTCAAAAATGGTAATTATATATCTGTATGGATTTATCATTCTGGAAAACATTAACACATTTTAGAGATAAACGTTGTAGAAGACTTTGCACTTCATAAATATAGAAATATTAAATTCATTGCTGTATTTCATTTAAAAACAAGACATTACTCAAGAAATAGGCTCACATTTTCTGATCTCCTACCTGGTTTAGGACTATACTGTCCACTGTGATAGCACATAGTCTAGTACCCACATGTATCTATTGAACACTGAAAATATGGCTATTTAAACTGAGAAAATGGGTTTTTAACTCTATTTCATTTAAATTAATTTAAATTTTAATATATAAACTAAAGTAATGTAATACTTTTATTTTTTCTGTTAAACACAGTGTTTTACTAGGACTATATTTTCCTTATTATTTTTATTTTACTAATTTTTACTTTTCTTTGAATTGAAGTATAGTTAATTTCCAATGTTGTATTAGTTTCTCATGTATAGAAAAGTGATACACACACGCACACACACATTCATTTTCATGTTCTTTTCCATTATGGTTTATCAAAGGAAATTGAATATAATTCCCTGTGCTATGTGGTAGGTAGGACCTTGTTGTTCATCCAGCCTATGTAGAATAGTTTGCTCTGCTAATCGCAAATTCCCAGTTCAAACATCCCCCAACTATCCCTCTTTGGCAACCATAAGTCTATTCTCTATTTCTGTGCTTGTTTCACAGATAGGTTTGTTCAGAGAGGTTATATTTTAGATTCCACGTATAAGTGATATCACATGGCATTTGGCCTGATATTCCTGACTTACTTCACATAGTATGATAATTTCTAGGTTCATTCATATAGCAGAAATGGCATTATTTCATTCACATTATTTCACTAATTTTTATGACTTATATTTTATATTTCTATTAAAAATTTAGCATTCTAAATGAAATATGCTATAAATTTTAAATGTACATGTTTTTTTAATTCTCCATATGAAAAACAAAATGCAAACTATCTCATTAACAATTTTTATTGACTGCATGCTAACATGATAATGATTTGGGTATAATTGTTCAAATAAAACATATTATTACAATTAATTTTACCTGGTTTATACTGTGAATACTACTAAATTTAAAATTACATATGTAGCTATATTATCTATTAATATCTGAAATAAAATATTGATATAAATGATTCTATGCTGGTAAAGAAGCAACAGTTAGAACTATACTTGGAACAACAGACTGGTTTCAAATTGGAAAAGGAATATGTCAAGGCTGTATATTGTCACCCTGCTTATTTAACTTATATGCAGAGTACATTATGGAAAATGCCAGACTGGATGAAGCACAAGCTGGAATCAAGATTGCCAGGAGAAATATCAGTGACCTCAAATATACATATGACACCACTCTTATGGAGGAAAGTGAAGAAGAACTAAAGAGCCTCTTGTTGAAAGTGAGTGAGGAGAATGAAAAAGTTGGCTTAAAACTCAACATTCAGAAAAGATCATGGCATCTAGTCCCATCACTTTATGGCAAATGGATTGGGAAACAATGGAAACAGTGACAGACTTTATTTTCTTGGTCTCCAAAATCACTGCAAATGGTTACTGCAGCCATGATATCAAAAGAAACTTGTTCCTCGAAAGAAAAACTATGACCAACCTAGACTGCATATTAAAAAGCAGAAACATTACTTTGCCAACAAAGGTCCATCTACTCAAAGCTATGGTTTTTCCAGTAGTCATGTATGGATGTGAGAGTTGGACTATAAAGAGAGCTGAGCACCGAAAAATTGATGCTTTTGAACTGTGTTGTTGAGTAAGACTTTTGAGAGTCCCTTGAACTACAGGGAGATCAAATCAGAGTCCCTTATACTGCAAGGAGATCCAACCAGTCCATTCTAAAGGAGATCAATCCTGGATGTTCATTGGAGGGACTGATGCTAAAGCTGAAACTCCAATACTTTGGCCACCTCATGCGACGAGTTGACTCACTGGAAAAGACTCTGATGCTGGGAAAGGTTGGGGGCGGGAGGAGAAGGGGACGACGGAGAATGAGATGGCTGGATGGCATCACCGACTCTGTGGACATGAGTTTGAGTGTACTCCGGGAGTTGGTGATGGACAGGGAGGCCTGGCGTGCTGTGATTCATGGGGTCGCGGAGAGTCGGACACGACTGAGCGACTGAACTGAACTGAACTGAACTGAAAGGCAATCAGTCCTGAATATTTATTGGAAAGACTGATGCTGAAGCTCCAATACTTTGGCCACCTGTTGCGAAGAACTGACTCATTTGAAAAGACCCTGATCCTGGGTAAGATTGAAGATGGGAGGACCAGGGGATGACTGAGAATGTGATGGTTGGATTTTGTCACTGACTCGATGGACATGAATTTGAGCAAGCTCTGGGTGTTTGTGATGGACAGGGAAGTCTGGCATGCTTCAGTCCATGGGGTTGCAAAGAGACGGACTCGACTGAGTGACTGAACTAAACTGATCAATATAAAGAGAACATTGATATTCTGTCTACCAATTTACATAAGTTGAACTCCTCAGGGATAGACATTTATATGAAAAAGTTTAATTTCTGGAAATTACCTATTGGCCACTTTCTCTTCTAGAAATTTAGTCAAAAAATTTAATTCTACAGTCACACAATAAAGTGTAGAGAATAAAAAGTGTTTTCCTTGTCACATGGTTTGGTTTGAATCATTCCCTTTTTGTGCTGGAATAATAATTGAAACTTTATGAACATGAACTAAGGACATTTAACTATCAGCTAGTGTCAGCTTTAGGAGTACAGGTACCCCATGAACATAGAGGTTGGCAAAAATTTTAATTCATGTGATACATGGATCCTTTTAATTTTTAGTGAAGAATAATTGTGTTTGGATGTTCACTGATTTGTTACAAACAAATATGTCTCGGTTTTTCACAATGTATCTTTATTCAAATTCACTATAAAACTATGCTATATTGCTGTATATTGTTATACTTGTTTGAAATTACTTTCAAATAAATTATGATGGATCTATACTCATTTCTTTAACAAAATTCAGTGTATTTAAGTGATGTCTAATGAATGCATAACGTAAAGCAATCCATTTCTTTTTTTTCCACTTTAGCATGTTTGTAAATGAAGTAATTAAATGCATTGTTTACTCACTTTTACTACAAATTTTCAGTGAGTCAATAACATTTGTATTTTATTATCTTTATATTGATCAGATTTATTATGATTTTTTAAATTTTTTATTATGATATATTGATTAACAAAAAATGTGATAGTTTCAGGTGAAAAGTGAAGGGACTAAGCCATTCTCCCCCAAATTCCCCTCCCATCCAGACTGCTACCTAACACTGAGCAGAGTTCCATGTGCTATACAATACGCCCTTGTTGGTTATCCATTTAAATATAGCAGTTATGCATGTCCATTCCAGACTCTCTGACTACCCCTTCCCCTTATTCTTCCCCCGATAGCCATAAGCTCATTCTCAAAGTCTGTGAGGATTTTAAGTAAATTCATTTGTACCAATTCTTTTTAGATACCACATATAAGGGATTTCATATGATATTTCCCTCTCTCTGAACTTCAGTATGACACTCTCTCGGTCCATCCATGTTCCTGCAAATAGCATTATTTCATGGATATCAGAAGAAAGCTAGGGTAGCAATACTCATATCAGACAAAATAGACTTTCAAACAAAGACTATTGTAAGAGACAAAGAAGGACACTGCATAATGATTAAGGGTTCAATCCAAGAAGAAGATGTAACAATTATATATAAACCCAACATAGGAACAGCTGAATGTGTGAGGCAAATATTAATAACCATAAAGGAAGAAATCAACAGTAACATGGTAAAAGTGGGGGACTTTAATATACCATATTTATCAAAGAACAGATCGTACAAACAAAAAATTAATAACGAAACACAGACCCTAAGTTACACTTTATTATTATTTATTTTGTAAGTAGGAAATTGATTAAGTAATTATCATTGTGTCAACCTTCAGACTGGTTCCAAATAGGAAAAGGAGTACATCAAGGCTGTATATTGTCACCCTGCTTATGAAACTTATATGCAGAATACATCATGAGAAATATCAGGCTGGAAGAAGCACAAGCTGGAATCAAGATTGCTGGGAGAAATATCAATAACCTGAGATATGCAGATAACAACACCCTCATGGCAGAAAGTGAAGAAGAACTAAAGAGCCTCTTGATGAAAGGGAAAGAGGAGAGTGAACACATTGGTTTAAAGCTCAAGATTCAGAAAACTAAGACCATGGCATCCAGTCCCATCACTCCATGGCAAATAGATGGGGAAACAGTGGAAACAGTGGCTGACTTTATTTTCAGTTCAGTTCAATTCAGTTCAGTAGCTCAGTCGTGTCCGACTCTCCACGACCCCATGAATCATTTTAGGGGGCTCCAAAATCACTGCAGATGGTGATTGCAGCCCTGAAATTAAAAGACACGTACTCTTTGGAAGGAAAGCTGTCACCAACCTAGACAGCATTTTAAAAAGCAGAGACATTACTTTGTCCACAAAGGTCCGTCTAGTCAAGGCTATGGTTTTTCCAGTAGTCATGTATGGATGTGAGAGTTGGACTATAGAAAAAGCTTAGTGCCGAAGAATTGATGCTTTTGAACTGTGATGTTGGAGAAGACTCTTGAGAGTCCCTTGTACTGCAAGGAGATCCAACCTGTCCATCCTAAAGGAGATCAGTCCTCGGTGTTCACTGGAAGTACTGATGTTGAAGCTGAAACTCCAGTACTTTGGCCACCTCGTGCGTAGAGCTGACTCATTTGAAAAGACCCTAATGATGGGAAAGATTGAGGGCAGGAGGAGAAGTGGATGACAGAGGATGAGATGGTTGGATGACATCACCGACTCAATGAACATGGATTTGGGTAGACTCTGGCAGTTAGTGATGGATAGGGAGGCCTGGCATGCTGTGGTTCATGGGGTTGAAAAGAGTTGGACACGACTGAGCTACTGAACTGAACTGAACAATCTTCAAAGCTATAATAATTAGCAAAAAGAAAATTTTAACTTCATGTATATTACCACGCATAATATTCACCTTAAAACATGGAAAATGTAATAGTTTTTCCAAATATGCCTCAAACATAAATTGTAAATTGGTTGAAACTTTAACTATTGGTATTTAATGTTTACCTGAAATGCAATATGTAAACTTGAAAATACTATTAGATTTTCAGGTTTGACAAGTCAGTTACTTACTATAACCATAAATCAACTTATTATGTCATCAGAAAGTTAGTGAATTGAAATGAGCTGAGAAGAGGGAACATGTATGTAATGGCTCATCTCCAGCTGAGGCTGGACATCCTTCAGTTGTAAAGAGCTTTCAGTAACATGCTATGTCACAGTGCCACTAATTTGGTTTATGTACATTCTTCTGAATCACATTGCTTAGTTTTATAAGTGAATCATTTAGCAGGTCAAAGATTGGCCTTATCAAATTTGCAAACTGAAAATCAAGTTTCAGAAGTGTACAGATTGTGCGTCATCAAGAAACTACACTGCCAAACTCTGTACTTTTATTCCATGTCTATTACAGTTTCTTGATTACATTACATGAAGTGGTAAGGCAGGTCAGTTAAGATCAGTTCAGTTGCTCAGTAGTGTCCAACTCTTTGCAAGCCTATGGACTGCAGTATTTCAGGCCTCCCTGTCCATCACCAACTCCCAGAGTTTAGCCAAACTCATGTCCATTGAGTCAGTGATGCCATCCAACCATCTCATCCTCTGTTGTCCCCTTCTCCTCCCCACTTCAATCTTTCCCAGCACCAAGGGATTTTCCAGTGAGTCAGTTCTTCTTATCGGGTGGCCAAAGTATTAGAGCTTCAACTTCAACATCAGTCCTTCCAATGAATATTCAGGACTGGACTGTTTTCCTTTAAGATGGACTGGTTGGATCTCCTTGCAGTCCAAGGGACTCTCAAGAGTCTTCTCCAACACCACAGTTCAAAACCATCAATTTTTAAGTGTTCAGCTTTCTTTTTAGTCCAACTCTCACATCCATACATGACTATTGGAAAAAACATAGCCTTGATTCGACAGACCTTTGTTGGCAAAGTAATGTTTCTGCTTTTTAAAATGCTGTCTAGGTTGGTCATAGCTTTTCTTCCAAGGAGTAAGCATCTTTTATTATTTTTTGAATTTGTTTATTTTAATTGGAGGCTAATTACTTTACATTATTGTATTGGTTTTGCCATATAACCATTTGCAGTGATTTTGGAGCCCTCAAAAATAAAGTCTGCCACTATTTCCAGACCTTCCCCATCTATTTGCCATGAAGTGATGGGACTGGATGCCATGATCTTAGTTTTCTGAATGTTGAGCTTTAAGCCAACTTTTTCACTGTCCTCTTTCACTTTCATCAAGAGGCTCTTTAGTTCTTCTTCACTTTCTGCCATAAGGGTGGAATTATCTGCATATCTGAGGTTATTGATGTTTCTCCTGGTAATGATTCCACTTTGTGATTCTTCTAGCCCAGCATTTCTCATGATATACTCTGCATATAAGTTAATTAAGCAGGGTGACAATATACAGCCTTGACATACTCCTTTTCCTATTTGGAATCAGTCTGTTTTTCCATGTCCAGTTCTAAGTGTTGCTTTCTGACTTGCATACAGATTTCTCAAGAGGCAGGTCAGGTAATCTGGTATTCCCATCTCTTTCAGAATTTTCCAGTTTGTTGTGACCCACACAGAGAAAGGCTTTGGCATAGTCAATAAAGTAGAAATAGATATTTTTCTTGAAGTCTCTTGTTTTTTTGATGATCCTGTGGATGATGGCAATTTGATCTCCAGTTCCTCCGCGTTTTCTAAATCCAGCTTGAACATCTGGATGTTCACGGCTCATGTCCTGTTGAAGCTGGCTTGGAGAATTTTGAGCATTACTTTCCTAGTGTGTGAGATGAGTGTAATTGCATGGTAGTCAGCATTCTTTGGCATTGGTTTTCTTTGGGCTTGGAAAGAAAACTGACCTTTTCCAGTCTTGTGGCCACTGCTGAGTTTTCCAAATTTTCTGGCATATTGAGTGCAGCACTTTCACAGCATTATCTTTTAGGACTTGAAATAGCTCAACTGGAAATCCATCACCTCCACTAGCTTTGTTCCTAATATTGCTTCCTAAGGCCCACTTGACTTCACATTCCAGGATGTCTGGCTTTATGAGTGAACATACCATCATGGATATCTGAGTCATGAAGATCTTTTTTGTATAGTTCTTCTGTGTATTCTTGCCACCTCTTCTTAATATCTTCTGCTTCTGTTAGGTCTATACCATTTCTGTCCTTTATTGAGCCCATTTTTTTCATGAAATGTTCCCTTGGTGGAGAAGGCAATGGCAACCCACTCCAGTACTCTTGCCTGGAAAATCCCATGGACAGAGGAGCCTGGTGGACTGCCAACTATGGGGCTGCACAGAGTCGGACACGATTGAAGTGACAGCAGCAGCAGCATTCCCTTGGTGTCTCTAATTTTCTTGAAGAGATCTCTAGTCTTTCCCATTCTATTGTTTTCCTCTATTTCTTTGCACTGATCACTGAAGAAGACTTTCTTATCTCTCCTTGCTATTCTTTGGAACTCTGCATTCAAATGGGTATATCTTTTCTTTTCTCCGTTTTTTGCTTCTCTTCTTTTCACAGTTATTTCTAAGACCTCCTTATTATCTCATATGCCCATTAACTCTGTTATGAATATGTGTATAAGATGTTCAGTGTCATGACTACATGAATATAATTCTTGACTTTTTTTGATAGAAATATTCAATGTCTTACTTCTACAGGTGATTTGTTGGGGAATAATACATCAAATGGTGGGTGTATGTTTCTGTTATATTAACTCTTTTCCAAATGTTGCGAGAATTTTTGTGGCAAATGAAATGTGGTATCAAAAGTCATCAGAATGCATTTAAGTTCTGCACCAAAATTGAATAGATTCACTGGCTCACAGAGTGATTTGTTTTTACTCACATGTATAAGTAAACATGACCACTGTGAAGAAAGCTGATCGCTGAAGAATTGATGCTTTTGAAATGTGGTGCTGGAGAAGACTCTTGAGAGTCCCTTGGACTGCAAGGAGATCCAACCAGTCCATTCTAAAGGAGATTAGTCCTGTGTATTCATTGGAAGGACTGATGCTGAGGCTGAAGCTCCAACATTTTGGCCACCTCATGAGAAGAATTGACTCACTGGAAAAGACTCTGATGCTGGGAAGGATTGGGGATGGGAGGAGAAGGCACGACAGAGAATGAGATGGCTGGATGGCATTACCGACTTGATGAAGGGGAGTTTGAGTGAACTCCGGGAGTTGGTGATGGACAGGGAGGCCTGGCGAGCTGTGATTCATGGGGTCACAAAGAGTCGGACATAACTGAGCGACTGAACTGAACTGAACCGATAAGTAAACATGTCATCATTTTCTTTTCCTTTTGAAATAATTTAAGCTATCGCTGTATTTTTCTCTAAGAATAAATTAGTGTTAACAGTTGAAAGAAAGTGCATTAGAAAAAATTGTATGTTCAAATCCTGCCTTCATCACCTAAAAAACATTTTCTTCATGGATATGTTGCTTACTTTATTTGAATTTCAGCATCCTCATCTATAAAAACAGGAACGTAATATTCACTGTCTATTTATACAGATGAAGAATCAGTTTTGAGGAAATTTTACATATAGAATATAAATATACATGAACTGTATCCCTGATAGTTCATTTGGTAAATAATCCACCTGCAAAGCAGGACCCCCCAGTTTGATTCCTGGGTCAGTAAGATCAGCTGGAGAAGGAATTGGCTACCCACCCCTGTATTCTTGTGCTTCACTTGTGGCTCAGCTGGTAATGAATCTGCCTGCAATGTGGAAGACCTGAGTTTGATCCCTGGGTCAGGAAGATCTGCTGGAGAAGGGAACAGCTACGCACTCCAGTATTCTGGCCTGGAGAATTCCGTGGACTGTTAGTCCATGGAATCACAAAGAGTTGGACATGACTGAATGACTTTCACTTTCATACATGAACTGAGTACCCACACAAGTAACAAAAATATAGAAAATGAAAGTTTTTGTAGTTAAGGGACATAGAAAAACTATACTGTGAAATCATAACATATCATTTCAATTTAAAAATTAATATTACTTTTCTTATAAAATTCTTTCTGTTTAACATTGTTAAAATGCTAGTTACCTGTTCTGAAAAGTCACAAGGATATTCTCCTTTTTTCTCTTTAATTCTATTTTTATTTTTCCAACTTGCTTAATCCGTCAATCAACAATTATTTATTTAATAAATAAATAAACTCTTACCATCACTGTGTTGTATTGAGGGAAGTGTACAAAAGAAGACAATGAATATAATCATGATTTCTGAATATCATGGTGTTTTTTCTACTTACAGGAGATTATTTTTTTCTGTAAAAATATTTTGGTGAAATTTTGTTGTTTTCTGTCAAATCTCAGCATGAATCAGCCTTGGGTATACATATATTCTATAAAGCAATTATCCTTCAATTAAAAACTTAATTTAAAAAAATGATTGGTGGGAGAAACATCAGTAACCTCAGACATGTGGATGATACCACTCTAAAGAAAGCAAATAGGAACTAAAGAGCCTCTTGATGAGGGTGAAGGAGGAGACTGAAGGAGCTGGCTTAAGACTAAATATTAAAAAAAGAAAAAACTAAGATCATGGCATCCAGCCCCATACCTGCATGACAAATGGAAGGGGGAAAGGTGGAATAGTAACAGATTTCCTTTACTTGGGCTCCAACATCACTGTGGATGGTGACTGCAGCCATGAAATCAGAAGATGATTGTTTTTTGGCAGGAAAACATGTCAAACCTAGATGGTGTATTGAAAAGCACAACTCTGCTGACAAAGGTCCATATAGTCAAGGCTATGGTCTTCATAGTGGTCACATACCATTGTGAGAGCTGGACTGTAAAGAAGGCAGAATGCCATAGAATTGATGCCTTCCAACTATGGTGCTAGGGAAGACTCCTGAAAGTCTCTTGGACAGCAAGGAGATCAAGCCAGTCAATCTTAAGGGAGATCAACCCTGAATATTCACAGGAAGGACTGATGCTGAAGCTGAAGTTTCAATATTTTGGTCATCTGATGTGAACAGATTACTCATTGGAAAAGTCCCTGATGCTGGGAAAGATTGAGGGCAGAAGGAGAGGCCATCAGAGGATGAGATGGCTGGATGGCATCATTAATGTAATGAACATGAATTTGGGCAAACTCCGGGACATGGTGAAGGACAAGGCATCCGGGTGTGCTGCAGTCCTTGCGGTTGCAAAAAGTTGGACATGACTAGGTGACTGAATAACAATAATACAGGAAACTAATTAAGACTTAATGACATCCAACGTGTGCCTCTGAATGTTGTCAATAACAGTGCATTCTGCATTTATTATCATCTGCCTTAAGAGGGAGACAGTTATAGTTAAAAAATGTTTTGGCAAATACAATTATTATATTTCTCTACAATAAAGGTTGTCACTGTGATTTTGAAAAATAAATGGATTGATTAGAGTTAGTTTAGATTTTATATAAGAGTGGCACTTCGTTTGGAGTCTAAATATATGGGATATTTTGCTGTTCATTACTATGGTATAATTAATCGTTTTTGTTACTCTCTGTCCCTGAAAATTGATGTTGTTCTGCATCATTGCAGAGCTTTGAGAAGATAGTCATTATAAATGAAGCCACTTCACTTTCAAGGGAGATTAGCTACAAAATATGGCTCAGTGATAGAAAGTTTATAAATTCCAGTTTATTCCTATTGTGAATAAGGAGAGGAAAGTTAATAGAATTCCTGAATTTCCTGGGAAATTATTATCCATGATGGATTTTAAAGAGCTTGCTCTCCTATAGTGTAAACCAAATTTAAAGTAATGCCAAGATCTGTGAATTAATATAAAGGGATTAGATCTATGAACTTTGATAGGAGAAATTCAGCAGGTCATTATACTTGATATTAATAATATACTAAGAATGAAATAGCACAGTAAGGGGTTTATCCGGTTGCTCAGTGGTCAAGAATCTGCTTGCAATGCATGAGATGCAGGAGAAATAGGGTCAGTCCCTGGGTGGGGAAGATCCCCTGCAGGAGGGCGTGGCAACCCACTCCAGTATTCTTGCTCAGAGAATCCCTTGGACAGAGGAGCCTGACAGGCTACAGTCCATAGGCATAGGATGGCAAAGAGTTGGACATGATTGAAGCAACTGAGCGCGCACACACACACACACACACGCACACGTATTTACAAAGTCCATTTATATGTCTGATTTTTTCCAATTATTTCATGTATGTTGACGCTTTTTTTATCCTTACAACAATTCTTTGATGTAGAAACTTTTAGTATTTCCATGTCTAGGGCTCCCTAGGTGGCATTTCCTGCCAGTGCGGGAGAAATAAGAAACACAAGTTTGATTCCAGGGTCGGGAAGATCCCCTGGAGGAGGGCATGGCAACCCACTCCAGTAACCTTGCCTGAAGAATCCCATGGACAGGGGAGCCTGACAGGTTACAGGCCCTGGAGTTGCCAAGAATTAGAAATGACTGAAGAGATTTAACAGGCACATACACATGCAAGATAAAACCATGACATAAAGGAAGACACTCTGGTTCCAAAGTTTCTTTCTTATTACTACATCATAGTTTAGATTATACAATCTGAATGTCTCTTGATCATAAGTGAGAGAGAATCATATACAGAATCCTGGCAGGGCTGATAAACTCTTCCCAGTGTGCCTGGTCCTCCCGTAACCAATCATTATGATCATGGCTGAAACAAAGACAATGCCTCACAGTCAAAATGTTTTATACTCTCATCCTTTACAGAAAAAGTTTGCCAAATTCTGGATTGGAGAATTCAGTGTAAGCACATCACTGATACTAAAGAGATGCTGAAATCTGATATACAAGTATGTAATGTTTGAGTAAGGTTGTTACTTTTTTTTTTTTTAACGAAGAGTCACTGTGGTAGGGATGTCCTGTAAAATATGCAATTTAGAATTCTTATTTTCTTTATAAATTAAAAACAAATGCTGGTAAAATTGTGGTTTTAAGTAATGTTTAAAATTTCAAAGTGAAAGTCAGGAATACGTAAATATCTTCAGCTTGAATATTATATAATGTGCTGGTTTAGTAGCTAAGTTCTGTCCGACATTTGCTAGCCCAGGGACTGGGAACCTGCCAGGCTCGTCTGTCCATGGGATTCTTCAGGCAAGAATACTGGAGTGGGTTGCCATTTCCTTCTCCAGGGGATCTTCCCAACCCAGGGATCAAACCCAGCTCTCCTACATTGCAGGCAGATTCTTTACCAACTTAGCTATAAGGGAAGCCCCATATTATATAATACTATTTTATAAAACTGATGATTGAAAACCAGTTGGATATCATACATAGGAGATTGACTATATGGAGTAAGTTATATCCAAAAAAATAGAATCTGAGTTCTCACTTAGGATCTATGCATAATTTTTGTTGTTGTTGTTCAGTAGCTAAGTTGTGTCTGACTCTTTGCGACCCCATGGACTACAGTATGACAGATTTCCCTGTCCTTCATTATCTCCCAGAGTTTGCTCAAACTCATACCCACTGAGTCGGTGATGCTATCCAACCATCTTATCCTCTGTCACACCCCTTCTCCTCCTGTTCTCAATCTTTCCCAGCGTTATGGACTTTTCCAGTCATTTGTCTTTTAGCGTCATATGGCCTAAGTATTGGAGCTTCAGCTACAGCATCAGCCCTTCCGATAAATATTCACAGTTGATTTCCTATAGAATTGAATGGTTTGATTTCCCTGGAGTCCAAGGGACTCTCAAGAGCCTTCTCCAGCACCACAATTTGAAAGCATCAGTTCTTCAGCGGTCAGCCTTCTTTGTGGTCCAACTCTCACATCTGTACATGATCACTGGATGAACCATAGCTCTGACTATACAGACCTTTGTTGGCAAAATGACGACTCTGCTTTTTAAAATGCTATCTAGGTTTGTCATCGCTTTCCTTCCAAATAGCAAGTGTCTTTTAATTTTATGACTGGATTCACCATCCACAGTGATTTTGGACTCCAAGAAAATACAACCTGTCATTGCTTTCACTTTTTCCCTATCTATTTGCCATCAAGTGAGGGGACCAGAGGCCATGATCTTAGTTTTGTAAATGCTGAGTTTTGAGTGGTATCAGCTGAGTATCTGAGGTTGTTTATATTTCTCCAGCCTCTATTGATTCTAGTTTGAACTTCATCCAACCTGGCATTTCACATGATGCACTCTGCATGTAAGTTAGATAAACAGCGAGACAATTACAGCCTTCTCATACTCATTCCTTGAACACATTATTTTAGTTCACTGTTCCTCAGTTTTCTCATATGTGAAGAGAGTTGGGTGTGGATTTATTAGTAACTTCATCAAATAGCTTTTGTAACTTAAAAACATTGCTTCTCACTCCTCCTCTGATTGTAAATCAGTTACAAGATACAGGTGAGGCAGAACTGAGGTGAAAGTATTCTGTTTATCTCTGATAAAAGTGACATTGCAGCATGTGACTAATTTCTATAGCCAAGCCAGTTTGGGGGACTTGCCAATTTCAGGAGACTATCCAAAATCTTTCAATTGGGAAAATTTTTTTAACCCCTAAACTGACAGCATGACTGATAGGACTCAAAATCTACTCACATCCCACTGGCCAGTTTCAAGAAGGGAGAGTGAGGTATAGATCAAGCTACACTTTCAGTATTTCTATGTATAGAACAGTCTTTTGGACTCTGTGGGAGAGGGCGAGGGTGGGATGATTTGGGAGAATGGCACTGAAACATGTACATTATCATATGTGAAACGAATCGCCAGTCCAGGTTCAATGCGTGATACAGCATACTCGGGGCTGGTGTACTGGGATGAACCAGAGGGATGGGAAGAGGAGGGAGGTGGGAGGGGGGATTCAAGATGGGGAACACATGTACACCCAGGGCAGATTCATGTCAGTGTATGGCAAAACCAATACAATAATGTAAAGTAATTAGCCTCCAATTAAAATAAATAAATAAAAAATAATAAAATAAAATTCCAACTTACCTGTCAAATCAAGTTATAACTCCTAACTTGGAGAGGAATGAATGCAGAGCAAGAGAAATCCAGGAAAATGACACAAATGATGCTCTCTTCTCATTAAGGGAATGTAACAGATTCAGATACACACACATACATGCAAAATTATTTTAAAGTTATGTATGAAAACAATTAGGGAATTAAGTGAGATTTTAATTTTCTCTAATTTTTTATATATTTTTCAATGAAAAGAATGCATTATTTTAAAATTAAAAACAAAGTTCAACTTCCACCCTGAAAAACATCTTTGAACAAATGAAATGTACAGGGATATGCATCTAGTTACAGTGTCTGCTACATAGATTTAACTACAATTATAATTTTACAAAGCTTCCATAATATTTTTATTTTATACTATGGCAAACAGTACACACCCAGACACTCACATCAGAGAGAAAATGAGAGGATAAAATTAAAAGGATTCTTTTTTCCACTTATGTAAAATATCCCATTCTTGATCTTTTAGCTATCACAAGTTTGATCAGGTGGTTGATAGCAAGCCAAAAGTTGGCAAAATCCGTTGAGCCATAGAATTTCTTCATCTGTATTAGCAGAGAGAGCAGAAACACAAATCATTTTGTTGCTCATTCTGCAAAGCCCACGATCCTAGTTAGCATCAGGATTCTAAAAAGCCTGCCAGTTTAGCCTAAAGAAGCTCTGGGACCCTCATGCTGACACAGTGCTTGTTATGAAGGTTTTGAAAATATTCGACCTCAATCTTTGGGGAGAGAGAGTTGGATACCAAAGCTCAGAACTCTTAGATCAGGATTATTCAGACAACCAAGAATAGTCTGTTAGCTTTTTCACAAGGATCTCAGCTTTGTTCCCTCTGTTACATTCACCCATAACAGACTGATCTGTAGAATTTCACTATTTTATGAATGTCACAACCATATGATATATGAAGTGTGGTGTTTTTGGGGTTTCTTGATTAGATGTAATCCAAAAAATCTCCTTAAAAGAGTAAATATTACATTTATATATAATAAAGCACATTATTTAATATGGTCAAACAGTTAATATAAAAATACATGTAACTTTGACAGTTTTCCTCATAATAAGTTTTTTAAAACTTTAAATATGAGGTGGGAGGGCGGTTCAAGATGGGGAACACATGTACACCCAGGGCAGATTCATGTCAATATATGGCAAAACCAATGCAATAATGTAAAATAATTAGTCTCCAATTAAAATAAATAAATCTTTAAAAAATCAAAGCAAAAGCACTAGATTGCTCAACATTTTAAGTGAAATTATTTCTCCCCCAGATAATAGTATTTAAATTTTTGATTACATTTCATCTAAATAGTCAGTCTTGTCAGATTTTGATAGTGTCATGTATTTAATAATCTCTGTAACAATCCTATTGATAATGACATTCTTCTTATTTCTGTCTAATTGTGAAAAATTATTACATTTTCTTCACAGGAACATTTCATGTCATTTACTATGCTTGCAAGTATATTTCTGTTATTACAAATTACATTCTGTAATGATGTGGCTTACCAACCACTTTCAATAACTTGTCACTCTTCACTGGTCTCTATGGGGGAAAAAAAAAAGATCCAAAGGAGCATTTCAGCACAACAGCAAATTAAAAAATATATCCAAAATGCATTTTGATACAATAGTAAATTAAGCAAAGCATTGTATGTCAGTTGATCAACTAGAAAAGGTTGTCCATTCATGCAGATATTAAATACATCTGGAATACTGAGAAAAAACAAAACACAAATGCTAGATAATCTGTATTTCAATAGTTCCAGAGGATTTCTTTAGTAATTTCCAAATGAAGTAAGAATTCTGTCCACCTTTGAAAGCTCTGAAAACATTCCTGAAAAAATTTATTTTTGAGGTACAATCAGAGTGTTTCCACAATATATAGGCAGTTAGAAATAATGTGCTAAGCTTTAATGTTTAAATTACTTGCTTAAATGACTGCTGTTCAGATACATTTTGGGTTTGAATATTTTTTCCTCTAAATGGACTCAACAGTGCTAACTCAGAACTTCCAAACATAGCAGTAACACAGGTGTAAAATAATTCCTATTGCAAATCAATATTGAAATCTCAAGCTCACTTTATAATATTGGCTACAATAGAGGGAATGGCCAGTTATTAATAACTGGATGTAGTAAAGGAAATCTTATTAAATTAGCCATCAGTTCAGTTCTGTTGCTCAGTCGTGTCCGACTCTTTGCAACTGCATGAATCACAGCACGCCAGGCCTCCCTGTCCATCAACAACTCCCTGAGTTCACCCAAACTCATGTTCATTGAGTCAGTGATGCCATCCAGCCATCTCATTCTCTGTCGTCCCCTTCTCCTCCTGCCCCCCATCCCTCCCAGCATCAGAGTCTTTTCCAATGAGTTAACTCTTCATGAGATGGCCAAAGTATTGGAGTTTCAGCCTCAGCATCAGTCCTTCCAATGAACACCCAGGACTGATCTCCTTTAGGATAGACTGGTTGGATCTTCTTGCAGTCCAAGGGACTCTCAAGAGTCTTCTCCAACACCACAGTTCAAAAGCATTTATCCTTCGGTGCTCAGCTCTCTGTATAGTCCAACTCTCACATCCACACATGACCACTGGAAAAACCATAGCCTTGACTAAACGGACCTTTGTTGGCAAAGTATTATTTCTGCTTTTTAATATGATATCTAGACGTTAAAGCATCTGCCTGCAATGAGGGAGACCTGGGTTCCATCCCTGGGTCCCATCCCTGGTTCGGGAAGATCCCCTGGAGAAGGAAATGGCAACCCACTCCAGTATTCATGCCTGGAGAATCCCATGGACGGAGGAGCCTGGTGGGCTACAGTCCACAGGGCTGCAAAGAGTGGGACACGACTTAACGACTTCACTTTCACTTTTCACTTTCAGATTGGTCATAACTTTCCTTCCAAGGAGTAAGCGTCTTTTAATTTCTTGGCTGCAATCACCGTCTGCAGTGATATCTGTGTATATAATAAGGGATTTTTAGAGAAAGGAAAATTAATATCTCATGTTTGCAATGAGAGGTTGCACAAATACACCTCTTACTTTGTATGCTATTACCAATTTTATACATGCTGGCCTAATATAGTTATTCACAAAAGTGGCCCTGTTTAAATGGCAGATTAAATGGTCAGTATAGAATTCCTAGGAATGGAATTGAGTGACTTGTAGAACAGAAAGTGAAAAGAGACGGTATGTTGATTATAGTGGGGAAAAGGACAGTCCAGATTTTAGTTATAATACAGTCTACAATAAAGTCATGCACACATGATTTGACTTTGATTTGCAAAAGACAAACTGAAACCGCAATGCTTTTGGAAGTTATTTATTTCTAGACCTTGATGTTGCCTTATTGCTTCTCACTCGCCGTTATTGGTCTCACCCCTTAAGCTCTGTTCCTCCAATACACTTTTCTACAAGTGAGGATGATTTATATCCTCACATGCTTTCTCTTATACCAACTCTTCCTGTTGATCATACAATACTATCATATGAAACTTACTTTCGTGGTTTGCCATAATTGGCATTCCTTAAATGAAAGTCTACAATTTTTCCTACTCTTTACTGTGAAAGCCAGTATCTTTCATAAACTGGCTAGTTATTATCCAGCATTTTATACCTCTCCTCTCCAATTAAAAAGTCCTTCAATCCACTTGTTCTAGATAACCCATGTCTGTTCTACCCTAACTGTCCCAGTACCTCTTCATCTTTGCTAGTATAAAGAAATACCTTTAACTCTCACTTCTCTGATGACACCGAACATACCGTCTCACTTCAGTGACAATCTCTGAAATTGTACATGTCTTACAAACAGTGCTGTACTCTCTAGTAATGGGCTAATTACTTTGGTCAGGCTCTCTTGATTTCGTGTTTGCTATTTTTTTGTGTTCTTAACTGGATTACATTTTGGAAATGAGTGAGCATGCACAATAAGTATTTCATTTTAGCATAGCTTAGATTTTCAATATTAAAATTCAGAGGCTTGGAAAATTAACATGCAAAAAGTTTCAGTGGATATAATATTGAATTCATTTTCTATGTTTTTTATCCTCTTTTTAATTATTCTGAGAAAAACTCCCCTATAAGTCCTGAACATCAGAAAGAGTTAAGGTAAAATTTCTTTCTGTTAACTACTCAGTAGAAAGATTTGGCAGATTTTTTTTACTTCAGAACAATTCACTTTCTGTAATAGTCAGTATTAATTCTACTTTGGTTGAATGCAAGGGATCTCTTCCAAATTCTCCAACTCATTCCTTTTTTTTTACTTTTACGGGCAGCCATGTAGTTGTCTTTTCCCTATGGACTCACTTATTTATTCATTATTATCATTATTTTGATCTTCTGTTAAATGCAAGACACTTTTCTAGGGGCTGAATGCATATCATTGAAAAAGAAATTAGACAAGAAAGCAAACTAGAAACTAGACCCTCCCTGTTGTTCGGAGTGGGGAGATAATCAAGTTGAAAATAAATGTATAGTATGTTGAAAGATGATTGATAACGTGGGAAAGGTATAATAGACAGAAGAGAATTGTGGCCACCATGCAGGCAGGAGGAGGATAATTTAAATTGGTTGATTTAATGACATTTCCATCCTTAGACTCTCCAATCCCAGCTCTCTATCAACACATCCCTCATTCTTCCCAAGATATATAGTTTCAGGCCCACTAGGTTCCACTTTTTTCTTCTTCTGATCTGTTGGTGTTCTTAGAATGGGTTGTGTCATAAGAAAACACCAGAGACTGGGTGGCTTAAACAGCATTAATTTATTTTCTCACATTTCTGTAGGGTGGAAATAGAAAATCAAAGTGTCCATAGGTTTGGTTTTTCCTGAGGCCACTTCGCTTGGCTTGTAGATAGTCATCCTCTCACTGGCCTCAAATGCTATTTCCTCTGTATACGTGTATCCCTGGTTTCTCTCTGTGTGTTTAAATTTTCTCTTCTTATAAGGACACCAGTCAGATTGGGTTAGGATCCATTCTCATGACCTCACTGTAAAGTTACCTCTTTAAAATTACCCTATATCCATGTAGTCACCGAGGTACTAGTGATGATTAGAGAGTTTCAACATGTGAATTTTGGAAGGATATGAGGCAGCCCCTAACAGGTACATTTGGCAAGCAAATATAGAGAATTTATCTTGGCTAGTGTATAATAGCTGTGCAGAGTCAATTATTTACACGACAACCTGAATAATCCTTGTGCCTTTTTGAGCTAAAATATTATGTCTTTTTATTCCATTTTGAGTTTTGTTAGAAATAATTTATTACTGTTGTCTTAGAAAGTTGATGGATTTGTGCCAAACTCAGAAGTTAGGAGGAAAACTAGAAATGATATCAAACAGACAAAAGAAAGAGGATATATATATATAAACACCTTAACCTCTCAACTAATTAGTGACTATATATTATGTATGTATAATTAATCTATTGCAGTTTCTCCAAGGTTGTTATCATGCTCTGGCTAAAAAAAAGACTACTAATATTAAATAAAATTAAGTGCTAAATACTCTTAATTAAGAACACGAATTGACATGCATTAAGATTTTACTGTGTACCAGATAGTGAGCAAATAATATACGCATAAACATTTTTAATCTTCACAGCAACCATAAGAATTGTTTTTAAGTAAGTTTATTATTTATTAAACACCCAGTGAGATGTGCATTTTTATTACAAAGGAGGAAAAATGAAGTTGAGAATGTTTAAATAACCCCTCAAACTCTCATAACTTTAGATTTTTAGAGATGAACTTAAACCCAGATTCACCTTACTTCAAAACCCTGGAACTTATCTCTGTTCCAAAGATAAGTTCAGAGATTAATTTCTACCACAATTCAATCCATCCATCCAAATGCTATTAAATTGACAAATATATTTTTAAGAGATGTTGTATTTTAGATCTAGCTATTTCCTTTGTGTTATTTCTTCCCTCATTTTGCAAAGATATTCACTTTGTGTCTTTAGCCATCAATCATTAGAAGGCACAGTCCATCTTTCAAAGAAAGAAATGATAGAATACTTGAGATACTTTATGGAATTAAGATATTGGAACATTGTGCAATTTCACCATCATGTTACCCTGTTTTTTTCAGTATCCATTCAAGAGGCCAATTTTGCTTCAGTGATTGGGGTCATCACCAAGGGCTGACTGTTTCCCTCCCTCTTTTCCTCTCTACCATTCTCATACTAATTCTTCAATAGACAGAAATAATTTAGTGTTGAATTTTTTCATATTTGTCATTTGCAAATGCTATCAGTAATTCACATTTTACATTTTTATTCTCTAATCTTCAGTGGCTATACACCGAATCAGTTCTTTAGATCCTACATGCAGACATATAAATAATTTTAAAGATACCTTAAACTAATCTCTCCAAATATATCTTTGTGTCATGTATTATGTCATTAATATATTGAATTAAATAAAAACTGAATATATTTGTTCATATTTGTCATAAGTATATTGTTGGGGTTTGTGTGTATTTTGTGTCTAAGTGCTATATGTAAAGCATTATCTTAAATAAGAGAATGATGTGTTCATAATATTCTGTGGTGATCATATACATATTTTTAATACTGATATAACAGCTGCTCAGCAGAAACTAAAGTTGACATTTATACTATTAGGGGTGATTCTACTTAAATTGCCTCAATATGGACCTCTAACATATTTTCTGTCAGACTGTGAGTAACGGATATCTATGGCTATGGGATCTAGCAGTATTAAAGAGAAAACAATACATGATAATTATTTTTTAAAAAGCTATATAGTATAAGAAAACTCTCTGTTGTTTCTCTCCTTCTACATTTGAGGGGCGATTTATATTTTGCAGTTCTTTAGTTTTAATCAGGAAGTTAACGTTGAGTTGTTTAAATCAATGATGCCCCTAGAGTTAACAATATTTAATAATAACCAATTTATGTCTAATGTTCAAAAATGTGGAATATGGCACGTACCAACATACCCATTTGTCTAAGTGAATATGGTTCACACTCAGCCAAGCTGAGTATTCATAGTCTTTCCTAGAATATTCTATGATTGACATTTCTGGATGCTGTAAAATAATTAAGTTAAGACAACTTTTCTTTTGTTTGTTCATGTATTACCTTAACCCCTTAGTTGTATTTTTACTCAGCCAGCCTCAGGCTCAATAAGACAGCCAGGTACTGAAAGTAGAGTGGTACCTACTCTCAGATGCTTGATAAAGTCTAATTCCATGATTATTATAGGATTTCAGTTCAGTTCAACTGCAGTGGGAACTTTGGTGTCAAACTCCATAGCATATGGGTTTTGGTATAGTTGATGTCACAGAGTTTTTGGAATTACACATTTGGATTTAATTCCTAGTATTTTCTATGGCTTTGCAAAAGTTAATTGAATATTGTAAATATTTTTTTCTCACTTATAAAATTCATATAATGTTGTAAAACTGAGGAGATTGCTTTGACAAATGATAAAGAAGGTAATATATGTTAAATAGCATAACATCTACCTAGAACTGAGCTTGGACCTCACAGGACTGCCTTCAACCTTCTCCTTGGAGACTGCGCTCTCAAGGAAAGGATGTTTATCTGTTAACAGCTTAACTGAGAAGTGCCTTGAATTTCTGCAGGAGGACAAAATAAAATCTGTGATCTCAGACAGAAGTTATCACAATATCAGTGGCTTAAGGTATAAAGAATAGTGGGTGCCAGGCTAAAAATAAGTTTAAAGAAGTAAACTCATAATTGAGAAGTTAATATATTGGAAGGTGGTAACTTGTGATTCCTCTGAGTCATCACATTTTTATCAATAACTATGCATTTCATTAGAAATATTCAGAAAAAAATTGATAAAGTCTGAATCCTTCTTTTTCGATTTTAATTTTAGTTTTACCTACCTCTCTATTAGGACTTCCCTGGTGGCTCAGATGGTAAAGTGTCTGTCTACCATGGGGGAGGACCTAGGTTCGATCCCTGGGTCAGGAAGATTCCCTGGAGAAGGAAATTGCAACCCACTCCAGTACTCTTGCTAGAAAATCCCATGGACAGAGGAGCCTGGTGCAGGCTACTGCCATGAGATCGCAAAGAGTTGGACATGACTGAGCGACTTCACTTCACTTCACCTCTATATTAGAAAATACTTTGGCTCCAATACTTGTAACTCCAATACTTTGGCCACCAGATGTGAAGAACTGACCCATTTGAAAAGACACTGATGCTCATTTGAAAGATCAAAGGCGAGAGGAGAAGGGGGTGCCAGAGGATGAGATGGTTGGATGGCATCACCAACTCAATGGACATGAGTTTGAGTAAATTCCAGGAGTTGGTGATGGACAGGGAGGTCTGGCATGCTGCAGTCCATGGGGTTGCAAAGAGTCGGACACGACTGAGCGACTGAACTGAACTGATGTTAGAAAATATGGAAATGATACAGGATTACTTACATTGTGATTTTTGCTGTGGTAACTCAAGCGTGACCTTTTTGTACTCACTGCTAGATACCTCAGCTAGTCTTTAGTGTCAAATACATTTGCAAGATTATTCAATATGTAGTAGCTATTATATTCCTATGTTTATCAGATGTTTTGATGATGGCATTGACTTAATATTCTCATATTTGCAGATGTCAGTTACAAAACTTCAAGCATCAAAGTAAAAAGTCAACTTTGCCAACCTATAATTAACTCATATGAAAGAGATTTGTGGATGCTAAGAAAAGAATTAACCATGAGTGATCTCTAGAAATCAAAATACCTAAGTAATATACCCTCACAATTTTTACTTGAAATCAGATTTTATACTCATGTTTTAGTTTGGACAAATAGTTGAGCAAAATGAAATAATTTGCAGGTCCATGTGTCATGAATGGTGGAGATAAATATTTAATATTTAATTCTGCAGGATTTTTTTTTGTATTCTGTCAAAATTCTATTAGACAAATATTGAAAAGTGTTGAAATATGAGAGATAGTTGCTTCTTTCTTGTAGAGAAAAATCCTTTTACTCCAAAGAAGGAATTGACCACTTTAGAAAGAGTCAGACTTTGTATCTTTTACTACATGGTTGACATTTTAAGCACAATGACACCAACTATGTTGTGAACTAACATCTAAAAGATACAAATGTATACTACTTTAGGAAATCAAAGAAAGGTAGTTCATTTTTATTGTCCTTATTTTTTTCCTTTTATTTAGTTTTTAAATTTATTTAATTGGAGGCTAATTACTTACATTATTGTATTGGTTTTGCCATACATTGACATGACTCCGCCCCGGGTGTACATGTGTTCCCCATCTTGAACCCCCCTTCCACCTACCTCCCCGTATCATCCCTCTGGGTCATCCCAGTGCACCAGCCCCAAGCATCCACATATACACAATGGAGTATTACTAAGCCATTAAAAAGAATACATTTGAATCAGTTCTAATGAGGTGGATGAAACTGGAGCCTATTATACAGAGTGAAGTAAGCCAGAAAGAAAAACACCAATACAGTATACTAATGCTGGAGAAGACTCTTGAGAGTCCCTTGGACTGCAAGGAGATCCAACCAGTCCATTCTAGAGGAGATCAATCCTGGGTGTTCATTGGAAGGACTGATGCTAAAGCTGAAACTCCAATACTTTGGCCACCTTATGTGACGAGCTGACTCATTGGAAAAGAGTCTGATGCTGGGAGGGATTGGGGGTGGGAGGAGATGAGGACGACAGAGAATGAGATGACTGGATGGCATCACCAACTCAATGGACATGAGTTTGAGTGAACTCCGGGTGTTGGTGATGGACAGGGAGGCCTGGCGTGCTGTGATTCATGAGGTCACAAAGAGTCGGACACGACTGAGTGACTGAACTGAACTGAACTGAACTGAACACATATATATGGAATTTAGAAAGATGGTAACAATAACCCTGTAAACGAGATAGCAAAAGAGACACAGATGTATAGAACAGTCTTTTGGACTCTGTGGGAGAGGGCGAGGGTGGGATGATTTGGGAGAATGGCATTGAAACATGTATATTATCATATGTGAAACAAATCTCCAGTCCAGGTTCGATGCATCATACAGGATGTCCTTATTTTTAATTAAACTGAACGTAAATCACATTAGGTATACCCCAAAACAAATGAAGTTAACAAAGAGGTTAAGGATGTGAATGCTATCTACGTACAATTAATGAGACATTTGACCTTCATTGTCCAATATAGTAGCCACAGGCCTCATGTAGTCACTTAAATTTGAATTAACTTAATTAATCAAAATAAAATATTCAGTTCCCCAGTCACATTGCTACTATTTCAGTTCCCTAGTCACATTGCTACTGTTTAGTGTTCCACGCTAATACTAAAAAAGTAATTCTAAATTACTCTGAGTTTAAGAAGTGTATGGCAGAGTTCATGTTGCTTACTGAATTCATTCCACTTTAGGTCATTTAATGAAATAAAAGCACCTATGTGTAAAATGAATTTGATTCTTATCTCAGATTAACACATTGTCATCACTTTTGCTTTGGATGCATTTTTTACATTAATTGACATTTTTACTGGGCTTCCCCAGTGGGTCAATGGTCAAGAATCTGCCTCCACTGCAGGAGTCCCACGAGACGCAGCTTCCATCCTGGGTCTGGAAGATCCCCTGGAGGAGAGCATGGCAACCCACTCCAGTATTCTTGCCTGAGAATCCCATGGACAGAAGAGTGGGTCAGGCTAAGGTCCATAGGATTGCAAAAAGTCAGACAGGACTGAAGTTACTTAGCATGCATGCATAGTATTGTTATTATAATTGTAAATGTTATTAATATTATTAGTGAATGAATATTCAGAAGGTAGAAGGCAATATTTTATCTGGTTCCCTCTTTCCAGGGAGATTGATTTGTTCAGTTCAACATCATCTTGATTAGTGGTTTTTGATTCTGAAAGGCCTGGTTTATGTTCTGTTCAGTTCAGTCTCTTAGTCGTGTCCAACTTTTTGCGATCCCATGGACTGTAGCATGCCAGGCCTCCCTGTCCCTCACCAACTCCCAGTGCTTGCTCAAACTCATGTCCATCAGATTGGTGATGCCATCCAACCATCTAATCCTCTGTTGACCTTTCTCTTCCCACCTTCAATCTTTCCCAACATCAGGGTCTATGCCAATGAGTCAGTACTCCACATCACGTGGAGCTTCAGCATCAGCATCAGTCCTTTCCATGACTATTCAGGACTGATTTCCTTTAGGGTTGACTGGTTGGATCTCCTTGCAGTCCTAGGGACTCTCAAGAGTCTTATCCAAAACCACAGTTCAAAAGCATCAGTTCTTCAGCACTCACCATTCTTTATGTTCCAACTCTGGTACACACATGACTACTGGAAAAAAAAAATAGGTTTTACTGGATGGACCTTTGTCAGCATAGTATTGTCTCTGCTTTTTAACATGCTGTCTAGGTTGGTCATAGCTTTTCTTTCAAGGAACAAGCATCTTTTAGTGTCATGGCTGCAGTCAACATCTGCAGTGATTTTGGATCCCCAAAAAATAAAGTCTGTCACTGTTTCCATTGTTTCCCCATATAGTTATCATGAAGTACTGGAACTGGATGCTATGATCTTAGTTTTTTGAAGGTTGAGTTTTAAGCCAGTTTTTTCACTCTCCTCTTTCACTTTCATCAAGAGATTCTTTAGTTCCTCTTTGCTTTCTGCCATAAGGGTGGTGTCATCTGCATATCTGAGGTTATTGATATTTCTCCCAGCAATCTTGATTCCAGCCTGTGCTTCTTCCAACCCAGTTTCTCTCATGATGTGCTGTGTATAAGTTATATACAGCCCTGACATACTCCTTTCCCAATTTGGAACCAGTCTGTTGTTCCATGTCTCGTTCTAACTGTTGCTTTTTGACCTGCATATAGGTTTCCAGGAGCCAGGTAAAGTGGTCTGGTATTCCCATCTCCTGAAGAGTTCTCCACAGTTTGTTTGATCCACACAGTCAAAGGTTTTAGCATAGTCAGTGAAGCAGAAGTAGGTGTTTTTCTGGAATTCTCTTGTTTTTTCTATGATCCAGTGGCTGCTGGCAGTTTGATCTCTGGTTCCTCTGCTTTTTCTAAATCCTGCTTAAACATCTGGAAGTTCTCAGTTCACGTACTGTTGAAGCCTAGTTTGGAGAATTTTGAGCATTCTTTTGCTAGCATGTGAGATGATTGCAATTGTGCGGTAGTTTGTACATTCTTTGGCATTGCTTTCTTTGGGATTGAAATGAAAATTGACCTTTTACAGTCCTGTGGCAACTGCTGAGTTTTCCAAATTTGCTGGCATATTTAGTGCAGCATATTGAGCCTGAGTTGAGGCAGTGATTCTGCCGGGGGGTGCAACATATGGGGCATAGGGTGTAAATCAGACATCTCGATTTTAATCCATTCCTTGTATTTAGCAGTAGAATGACAGAGGAAATGTGCCTTTCTAGGCCCCAGCATCCTTGAGCATGAGGGCATTTAGCACACCGCATGGCACACAGTGAGTGATCACTGACTATACTCGGCAGAGACTAGGTTAAAATCATCCATAGGCATCTGTTCTGTATTTGTTATGTTGTTTGACATATATGGTTAAACCACTAGAGTTCCAGTCCCAAAGAAAGGCAATGCCAAAGAATGCTCAAACTACCACACAATAGCACTCATCTCACATGCTAGCAAAGTAATGCTTAAATTTCTCCAAGCCAGGCTTTAGCAATATGTGAACTTGAACTTCCAGATGGTCAAGCTGGTTTAGAAAAGGCAGAGGAACCAGAGATCAAATTGCCAACATCCGCTAGATCATGGAAAAAGCAAGAGAGTTCCAGAAAAACATCTATTTCTGCTTTGTTGATTATGCCAAAGCCTTTGACTGTGTGGATCACAATAAACTGTGGAAAATTTTGAAAGAGATGGGAATACCAGACCACCTGACCTGCCTCTTGAGAAACCTGTATGCAGGTCAGGAAGCAACAGTTAGAACTGGACATGGAACAACAGACTGGTTCCAAATAAGAAAAGGAGTAGGTCAAGGCTGTATATAGTCACCCTGTTTATTTAACTTATATGCAGAGTACATCATGAGAAACGCTGGGCTGGATGAAGCACAAGCTGGAATCAAGATTGCCGGGAGAAATATCAATAACCTCAGATATGCAGATGACACCACCCTTATGGCAAAAAGTGAAGAACGAAAGAGCCTCTTGATGAAAGTGAAAGAGGAGAGTGAAAAAGTTGGCTTAAAGCTCAACATTCAGAAAACGAAGATCATGGCATCCAGTCCCATCAGTTCATGGCAAATAGATGGGAAAACAGTGGAAACAGTGGCTGACTTTATTTTTCTGGGCTCCAAAATCACTGCAGATGGTGATTGCAGCCATGAAATTAAAAGACGCTTACTCCTTGGAAGGAAAGTTATGACCAACCTAGACAGCATATTAAAAAGCAGAGATATTACTTTGCCAACTAAGGTCCGTCTAGTCAAGGCTATGGTTTTTCCAGTGTTCATGTATGGATGTGAGAGTTGGACTATACAGAGAGCTGAGCACTGAAGAATTGATGCTTTTGAACTGTGGTGTTGGAGAAGACTCTTGAGAGTCCCTTGGACTGCAAGGAGATCTAACCAGTCCATCCTAAAGGAGATCATTCCTGGGTATTCATTGGAAGGACTGATGTTGAAGCTGAAACTCCAATACTTTGGCTACCTCGTGTGAAGAGCTGACTCATTTGAAAAGACCCTGATGCTGGGAAAGATTGAGGGCGGGAGGAGAAGGGGATGACAGAGGATGATACGGTTAGATGGCATCACCAACTCTATGGACATTGGTTTGGGTGAACTCCGGGAGTTGGTGATGAACAAGGAAGGAAGCCTGGCATGTTGTGGTTCATGGGGTCACAAAGAGTTTGACACAACTGAGCGACTGAACTGGACTAGACTAGAGTTCAGAAGTTAGATATTCATGTATAGCTTGTCTTGTTTAAAAATATTTTTGTAAAACTTTTCCTTAGAGCTCAAAACCCTTTTTTGGTCTGTACTGTATGTTTAAGGTTTGTTGTTGTTCAGTCGCTCAGTCGTGTCTAACTCTTTGCAACTCCATGAACTGCAGCATGCCAGGCATCCCTGTCCTTCACTATTTCCTGGAGTTTGCTCAAACTCATGTCCATCAATCGGTGATGCCATCCAACTATCTCATCCTCTGTCATCCCCTTCTTTTCCCACCTTCAATCTTTCCCAGCATCAGGGTCTTTTCCAATGAGTTGACTTTTTGCATCAGATCGTCAAAGTATTGGAGCTTCAGCTTCAGCATCAGTCATTCCAATGAATGTTCAAGGTTGATTTCCTTTAGGCTTGACTATATTTAGGGCTACTTAAATGCTTTTAAATGATAAGACAGATCTTCAGTAATACTACCAGTGAAACATTCAATCAGATATTGAGTAGACTAGCCCTGAATGTCCATACTTATTTATTCATTCATTTATGAGAAATTTATCAAACACCCATTACATACAAAGGACAGCCACATAAGTCAATGTTCGGTCTGATGGAGTCTATAATATATATATATATATATATATATTTTTTTTTTGCCAAGGGAGACTGAGATTGGACAATCAAGTACACAATAAATTCCTTGACTACAAATGTGAAAAGTGCTGATAATTAAATTATAAGATCTTAAAATTCATAGACCATGTGAAATATAATCTACTCTGGATGCCGAAGAATGGTTGTTTATGTGAATGGTGTTCAATTTGAAAAGATAAAATCAAGCCAGATATAAAGTATACAAAGATCGTATTAAATTTTTTTGTATAGTGATATGAGTGACAGATGGGTCCAGAGATTTATAGACCATTCAAACTGTGGGACAGCACATGAAAAGTCCTTAGATTGAAAAAGAGCATGGCACATCTAAGGAGTTAAAGAAAGATGCATGTTAAATGAGAGGACAAAGTTAGGGCCTGTGAGGTAAGCCTGGACTATACATAGGGTCTGACAAATAATGTGTATTTTAGATTCTATCTTGACAGCAATGGGTAGCCACTAAATTATCTTAAGTACAGTCCATGTGAACTTCTAAAATATCACTTTGACTGATTTTAGAAAAATAGATTGAAAAATGACAACAATGAACGCAGAAAGAAAAATAGTCTAATTATGACAACATGATCAACAATAATACAGGCATTTATACCTGTCTTTATTATCTGCTGTTTAATTCTCACAATGGCCCAGTGATGAAGTTCTCTTATTCTCCCACTTTGAGGAAAGAAGCTTAAAATATAAAATATCTTGCCTAAAGTCTCTTAGATATGGAAATATCTAGGTGATAGAGTCCAGATTTAATTTCAAACTACCCCAGGGTGCAACAAGGACAAAAATGAGCAAAGTCAAAATTAGTTTCTTGTCTAAATGCTATCAGATAATACTAAAATTTGAGAAAAATAGAGAAGTATAAGAAAAGCCTATATAATTTCTCAGTATATATCATAAAATTGATGGGAATCTACTTTTTTTATTATGCTTGTAAATGGTATTTCCATATGGAAAGAATAGATGTATATACATATGTATTTGTATATGTGTGTAATCTCCCCACAACTAAGTTAATTATGTGTTTGCTCAGTTGCTCAGTACCGTCCAACTCTTTGCAACCCCATGGAGTTTACAGGTGAGAAAAAATTGCCATTCCTTTCTCCAAGGGATCTTCTAGACACAGGGATCGAACCCATATCTCTAAAGTTAATTGTTAACTGTTTTCAATTGAAATTACTGCTCTTTTCAAGAAGGTCAGATTTGTTTATACACATGATCATTTCATTTATAAAAACAATTCATTTATTCTTAAATCTCCTAATATATCTTACAAAATCTAAATCTTTGCTCTCCCCACTTTGTTTCAGGAGGTTAAGAGCTTTATTTCAAGAGGTTATTTAGCCTAATGAGTAAGAGCATTGACTAAAGTTAGACACTTTCAACTGGCATACAGTCCTGCAACCTCACAATTATCTTTTCCATGACTGTTTCCTCACTATTATCAATATCACTTTCCTCATTTAATGCGTCATTTAAGTCCCATGCAAAGTGCTTTAAAACATACCTGGCATATGGCAGGGCTCACTGAATGTTGGATATTAAATATTGAAGAAATAGAAGCCACTCTCATATTTTTGTCACCAAGGCTTCAGAGTACACGTAAGCACCTCTTCCCCTGTTGTTCTTTTCTTACCCTGGAGGAGAAATCCTTTCTCTTGTCAAATGCCATGTGTGAACTTAGTCCTCTTAATCCCATCACCACTCTTATTCTTCAAGGCTCCTCTTTTTCAGGAGTCTTCTGTTTCCTAAGACTTTCTCACAATCTACTAAATCTTCTTTTCATTGGCTTGTGAGCATCCATCTTTCAACAAGCACATTTCCTAGTCATCTTATTTGTTTCTTCCCCATTATAAGCATAGTTGTAGAAAGAACTATCATATCCTCCGTGCATTTGATCTGGGTCATAAATTGTGCCACTCTGATCAGGCTTCTTTACTACCACTTATTAAAACACACTGTTGTCATTTTCCATCTTGCCAAATTCAGAGCTTGCCTTCCATTCTTCCATATCCTGGAGATCAGCAAATATGTATCTGGGACTTACCTTTTTTCCAGTGTCCTTGTTCACTTAACAGATGTCTAATTGACATCTCTATTTAGAAAGATGTCTCAAACCTATCAATCTGGTGCAAAAGAGAATTCCTGATCCATAATCTACCACCATCATTTACACCATGAGTTATTCACAATTGTTCAAGCAAGGTTTCAGTCAGTATTATTATTATTTTGACTGTGCTGGATCTTCATTGCTGCACTCAGGCTTCCCTAGTCGTGGCAAACTGGCTTAGTTTTCTGCATCACGTAGGCTCTTAATTTTCAGGTCAGGGATCAAATTCAAGACCCCTGCTTTGGAAGGCAGGTTCTAAAACACTGACCACCAAGGACGTTTCCCCAGTCATTATTATTGATTCTGTTTTCCTCACCAAGGCTTGACCTCCTTCCACCACCTTTGTTCTTCTCAGAATGTTTCCTTGCCTCCACTCTCCAAAGTACAAACCCCTCTGATCACCACTTTCTCCACCTTCATCTACACCAGCATGATCTGCTGCATAGACCGATCATGTGGTCTTCCAGCTCTTAGATATTTCTACTCTCACAGCCCTCCTGAAATTTTCCCCACAAAATTGAAATTGTGATTTTCTCAGAATATACAGTTGATTATGTCATTCTTCTGTATTTAGCATAACAATGGTTTACTGCATGTAAACTTCATGTGTGACTTTACAAAAGTTTGTATTCAACACTTAGCATATTGTCTAGTAATGTAGGTATTTTATGAATCAGGGAATGAGTGATTTCTATTATTTCACCATCACTACTTCATACTACTGCCTCAGAGAAGTAAGACTATGGGTGATAATCCCAAAATGCTAGACATAGGTCCCAGCTGTTCTACCTACAAGTGGAGTCAGTTCTCTGGACTTCAGTTCCCTAAGCTCTAAAATGATAACAGTGACAATGACACAGAATTTACAAAAGAATAAATGTGTTAATAGACATAGATCCATTAGAATCATGTTTTTGAAGTACAATGGTGATCATGATTCACTAATTTATCTAGATGTAACACTTTTATCCATGTATTTTTTTAAAGACATCATTAATGACTTACTGAAGGACTCTGAATCCTCTGTATCTTAGAAAAAAATGCATTAATAATACCTACCATTTCAATCTTAAATGAATAATTATTTTTTTCATGAATTGCTCTATGTGTTTATTTCTTGCTTCTCACATCAGGTGATTTCCAAATCAGATGACCACAAGATCTAGTAACAACCAGATAAGCAGACAGTACCAGAAGCTTTTTTTCCGTTTTTTTATTGGAGGCTAATTACTTTACAATATTATATTGGTTGGTTTTGTCATACATTGACATGAATCCGCCCCGGGTGTACATGTGTTCCCTTTCTTGAACCCCCTTCCCACCTCCCTCCTCCTCATATCCTCCCTCCAGGTCATCCCCGTGCACCAGCCCCGAGCATCCTGTATCATGCGTCGAACCTAGACTGGTGATTCATTTCGCATATGATAATATACATGCTTCAGTGCCATTCACCCAAATCATCCCACCTTCACCCTCTCCCACAGAATCCCAAAGACTGTTCTATACACCTATGTCTCTTTTGCTGTCTCGTATACAGGGTTAAGGTTACCATCTTTCTAAATCCCATATATATGCGTTAGTATATTGTATTGGTGTTTTTCTTTCTGCCTTACTTCACTCTGTATAATAGGCTCCAGTTTCATCCACCTCATTAGAACTGATTCAAATGTATTCTTTTTAATGGCTGAGTAATACTCCGTTGTGTATATGTACCACAGCTTTCTTATCCATTCATCTGCAGATGGACATCTAGGTTGCTTCCATGTCCTGGCTATTATAAACAGTGCTGCGATCAACATTGGAGTATATGTGTCTCTTTCAATTCTGGTTTCCTTGGTGTGTATGCCCAGGAGTGCAATTGCTGGATCATATGGCAGTTCTATTTCCAGTTTTTTGGTAACTCATTTGTGGCACAGAGAGGCCAAGTGGAAAGCCAGGGAAGATACTTTCAAAAGAGAAATAAACATTTTCTTTGATTACCCATGTCTCTGCATAATTCTTCCACACTGAATGCCCGTTCAACAAGGAATAGGAATACACATGTGATATGAACCATCACAAAAGATGACTTATTAACATCACATTTCACAGTAAGTGAAGCTAATGAAGAAGTTGGTGCCTGACTTTGAAAGCTGGAATTTTCTAAAAAGTGAGCACAAATTTAGCATAGAAGTCAAGTGAATAGTCCCTTTCTTTTCTACTGAGATAACATCTCATGTCTTTCTAATTTTTCTTTCTTTCCTTTGGCTGGTTGCAATTATACTAGGATAATTATACTGACATTGAGAGACAAATTTCAGCTTCTTCCTTGTGTATAATGGCCAAAATCATTTAGATTCAGTACAATAGAGGCTACATTTCCCTTTTGTCAACCATTTAAGCCTACATTAGGGTTTAAAAGACCTTCAGTGGCTACTCCAGCCTCATCCAAGGGGGAAAAAGAAAATCAATTTTCCCGGAATTCTATAGCTCTTTTTTGGTTTCCATAGCAGTCAAGGGCAAGCTGAGAAGAAGGAGGAAAAAAAAAAAGATTTATTTCCAACTCTAGTGAAAGCTGAGTCCCAAGATAAAAGAAAAAGCCAAGTATAATGAGAAAAAGGGAAAGTAAAAGAAAGCAAACTCCTATAGGTCTGTACTGAATATGACCTTTGTTCTGAAAATTCAGAGTCATAAATTATAAGAGAACATAGGACATCATTTGTGTCATTGAAGCTCTGCCTTTTGCTTGACTGGGGAGCTGAATGACAATACACAGATGGAGGGCAATGAATTTCTGAAATCATGTGCCAGCTCCCAGGATAGGGCTTGAAATGTGCACTTGCTGTTGGCACTAGAATTGCAGCTTTGTTGCTCTAATGCCAGGACTGCATGCTCGCATTCTGCTTTTTGTGCCAAAGTTAGATGCTCAGATTTGAAAGCTAAAATTTATCAAGTTTTAGCACTGCCTCTCCATAGCCAAATGATCATGGCATAAAAAGGTGCATTTTTTTACTTCAATTTATAATTAGAACTGACACATTAAAATAAATTCACTCTCCTCAAAAAATTCAGATCTGAAATATTTCCCTGTCAATGAGCTTATCTAAGACAGGCTAGAAAGATTTTTCTGTCTACTTCTGCTTTTTGTTGGGTAGTATAGACTTGTATCAATTTCCTCTGGCTTTTAGATTTAGATAAATATTTATTTTCTCTGCCCTGGGTACTAACGCTATCCCTTGATCTTAAGAACTAGTTTGCCATGAATAATAATTCACAGAAATTAAGTTGGCCATAATTAATGATATAATCTCCAGCCAGTTGTTTAAAACTTTTCTTTGAGTATAATTGATTTATAATTTTATGTTAGTTTCAAGTAAATAGCAAAGTTAGTCAGTTATACATATACATATATTCACTGTTTTCTTTTAAGATTATTTCCCCATATGGTCGATTATAGAGTTTTGGGTAGAGTTCCCTGTGTTATACAGTAGGTTCTTATTTGTTATCTGTCTTATATAGAGTAGTGTTTATATATGAATCCCAATGTCCCATTTTATCCCTCCCTGCCTCCAGCCAATTATTTAAAATTTGGTTCCATTGTAAGCCACTATTCTGTTTTGTCCCGAGGGCATGAAATTATTTTTGTTGTTATAATAATGACATTTCTGCCCATCCTCTTCTGGCTATATCATACCCATAATATACAAGGCTACAGAAACATCCAATATTCTCTGTAATAGGAAATTCTTATTAAGTGTTCACATGTTACACCCCCAAAGTCCTAAACTCTGTGTCAGCAGTTCTCACCCCCTTGTTGCACCACAGAATCATCTAAGGAACAACACAGTAAGTACCATTGCCCTAGTCCTACCCTAGACCAATTAAATCAGAATCTCTGAAAGTAGGGTGTAGCCACCCAGGCTTTTTAAAGCTTCCCAATTGATTCTAATGTGCCACTAGAGTTGAGAAAACTCTCCTATGTAAAGGGATACTCTATCTTTGTGGAAGCAAAGCAAGGATGGAATTGAGGAAGTACAATCACATAAAGACTAATCCTAAATCAGTGATCCTAAAGATATAAGAATATGCATGAGTATACATAACCTTTCTAGTAACTTGCTAATTTTTAGCAAGACTAGAATTAAGGATATCAAAAAAAAATAATATTTTCTTGATTTTACTTTACTTTGCATTTCTTTTACAGATTTTTTTTTTCATAGAAACATTAACAACTTAAATATTCAAGAGTACTGGAGTTCAGTTCAGTTCAGTTCAGTCGCTTAGTCGTGTCTGACTCTCCACGACCCCATGAATCACAGCACGCCAGGCCTCCCTGTCCATCACCAACTCCCGGAGTTCACTCAAACTCATGTCCACAGAGTCGGTGATGCCATCTAGCCATCTCATTCTCTGTCGTCCCCTTCTCCTCCCGCCCCCAACCTTTCCCAGCATCAGAATCTTTTCCAGTGTGTAAACTCTTCGCATGAGGTGGCCAAAGTATTGCAGTTTCAGATTTAGCATCAGTCCTTCCAATAAAAACCCAGGATTGATCTCCTTTAGAATGGACTGGTTGGATCTCCTTGCAGTCCAAGGGACTCTCAAGAGTCTTCTCCAACACCACAGCTCAAAAGCATCAATTCTTCGGCGATCAGCTTTCTTCACAGTCCAACTCTCACATCCATACATGACCATGGGATAAACCATAGCCTTGACTAGATGGACCTTTGTTGGCAACGTAATGTCTCTGCTTTTTAATATACTATCAAGATTGGTCATAGCTTTCCTTCCAAGGAGTAAGTGTCTTTTAATTTCATGGCTGCAATCAGCATCTGCAGTGATTTTGGAGCCCAAAAAATAAAGTCTGACACTGTTTCCACTGTTTCCCCATCTATTTCCCAGTTACTTGTATGTAAAAAGGGAATGTGTGAGGGTGAGTATTGTTCTATAAACTGTACAGAGTGAATTTGCTACTGAAAAGCAGAATCTAAAATACCTTATTTGCCTGTTGTGCAAGCAAGGGCAAAAGGAAACAGGACTCACCTGATGTCTGCTAGAGAAACATTTACAGGGGAGCTTAGAGCAACAGCTCTAGGTTTATGGGCTCCATGGCTCACTCTAGAGCAATGCTTAGAAATCTAATACAGTTGTTTCAGAGTCTGAAATAGTGGCTGGCTCTTGAGTTGCAGGCCTGTTAATGCTGCACGATTAGGGAAGTGTAGAGCTCTTCTGGGGACCTCCCTGGTACCTCAGCTGGTAAAGAATCTGCCTACAATGCAGGAGACCCTGGTTCAATTTCTGGGTCAGAAAGATCTACTGGAGAAAGATTAGTACCCACTCCAGTATTCTTGGTATTCCCTGGTAGCTCAGACAGTAAAGAATCAGCCTGCAATGCAGGAGACCTGGGTTTGATCCCTGGGTTGGGAAGACCCCCTGGAGGAGGGCATGTAGTATTAGTACCCATTCCAGTATTCTTGCCTGGAGAATCCCTGTGGACAGATGAGCCTGGACTACAGTCCATGGGGTTACAAAGAGTCGGACACGTGTGAGCAAATAAGCACAGCACAGTATAGAGCTCTTCTTCGTATGATCAGAGTTGTGACACAAAGCAATGTGACATATTGTAAGCTTGGCTCTGACTCTAACTTGTAGCCCAGTATTAGTGGTTGGGTTTAACACCCACACTTCCTTTGGTATCATGAAGAAAGGGACCAGTTCTTGTGGGTGAAGTTATGTGAACTGACAAGCTAGTGATAGCATTTGCTTTGTCAGTGTTCATAATGGGGAGAAGCTGAGCCTCTCTCTGGTGTTACAGGGCCTGGAATCCTGTGATGAGGCCAACATTAATAGTGTTAAATCCAGGGCCACTGCCAGTTTTGCCCAGGATTTCATTAGAAGCCAAGTCCTTTTTCTGGGAGGCTGACCAGACAAGATCAATCTTGAACAAACAAACGCTAACCATCACTCAGTCTACTTCTCTCCCTCAAAGGGCAGCTTGGTACCTTCTATGTGAGCAACCCATTCTGTGTGGCTATGAGAGCTGTCAGGATAATCATTAACACCACAAGAATTCTGCAAACTGGTTATAAATAGCTGAGTATCACCCTGGTGATACAAACCATACACACCTCAGGATGAAAGAGTGTAATTTTTAAGAAAAACCTATGGGCATGCATTGTCTAGTCTGAAAATTATAACAAGGGTGGCCTTCTAGGAGAATCAGTATCTACAGCCGAGCCCCAAATCATTCTTGAGCATGAAAGAGCCATTTTGCACTGCTTGCTTAGCTTCAGGTACTAGTCCAATACTTCTGCATAGTAGGCATTCAATTAGAATACATGGATGCAATAAAAATGTTAGCTGATATTTACTGAGCACTTAGTATGAATTGGGAAAGCATTCTTCAAAACAATCCTGTGAAAGAGTTATTATTATCTCACTATTAAAGATGAAAAGAGGTAAAGTCACTGTGCATGTGTTTAGTCGTTCAGTCGTGTCCAACTCTTTGTGACCCGATAGACTATAGCTTGCCAGTCTCCAGCTCATGCATCTCTCATGAACTCCATGGGAGTTCTCCAGTCAAGAATATTCCAGTGGGTTTCCATGCCCTCCTCCAGGGGATCTTCCCAACCCAGGGATCAAACTCAGGTCTCCCACTTTGCAGGTGGATTCTTTACTGTCTGAGCCACCAGGAAAGCCCAAGAATACTGAAGTGAGTGTCCTATTCCTTTTCCAGGGGAACTTCCAGACCCAGGAATTGAACTGGGGTCTCCTGCATTGCAGGTGGATTCTTTACCAGCTTAGTTACCCAGGAAGCCCAGTAAGTCACTAGCTAAAGATTATGAGATTGTGGGTAGCAGAGCTTGGTTTCAAATTATGCTCTGTTGAATGAAACTCTCTAGTGCTGCTTGTCAAAGCATGAATGAATATGTTTTTTGGACAGTGAATTTTCTAGGAGCTCTGATGACCATGAGAAGACTAGTTAGAATGCAGTTATAATGGTAAATGCGACTTAGACAAGGACATGTCTATGGAATAGGAAACAAGTGGATAAATTCAAGAGATACTTATGGAATTGGAATTAGCAAGACTTGGTGACTGAGTGCTTCCTTGTGGCAGGTAAGCAAGACAGATATATCAACCACTGTTCTTGGTTTCCTATCCGGTGAAGTGAGACAGAGAGCACTGGAAATAAAGGAGATGTGTGTCTGGAAGATCATACATTTAGTTTTGGACGAGACCAATTTGGGGGAACTATAACATTTCAATTGGAGTAATCAAGTAGGTTGTTGGGTATATTATTTATATTTCCTCTGATCATTATGATCAAATAATTTGCGTTGGTTGGAATTTTGAATTGAGTATCCCAGTGAATTTATGTAAGGTTAATAAATTACAGAAAAAGGAAAACAGAGTAAAAAATTGTTCAGAGGGCATCTTTGTAACTTGCTGGCTTAAAATCAATATTCGAAAAACTAAGGTCATGGCATCCAGTTCCATCACTTCATGGCAAGTACATGAGGGAAAATGTAAACAGTGGCAGATTTTATTTTCTTGGGCTCCAAAATCACTGTGGTGACTGCAACCATGAAATTAAAAGATCCTTCTCCTTGGAAGAAAAGCTATGACAAACCTACACAGAGTATGATTAAAAATTAGAGTTATCCCTTTGCTGACAAATGTCTGGGTAGTCAAATCTATTGTTTTTCCAGTAGTCATGTATGGTTGTGAGAACTGGACCATAAAGAAGACTGAATGCCAAAGAACTGATGCTTTTGAACTGTGGTGTTGGAGAAGACTCTTGAGAGTTCCTTGGATAGCAGGGAGATCAAACCAGTCAATTCTAAAGGAAATAAGTCCTGAATATTCACTGGAAGGACTGATGCTGAAGCTGAAGCTCCAATACTTTGGCTACCTGATGGGAAGATTTGATTCATTAGAAAAGACCCTAATGCTGGGAAAGATTGAAGGCAGGAGGAGAAGGAGATGACAGAGGATGAGATGGTTGGATGGCACCACTGAATCAATGGACATGAGTTTGTGCATACTCCAGGAGTTAGTGAAGGAAAGGGAAGCCTGATTTGCTGCAATCCATGGGATCACAAAGAGTCAGACATGACTTAATGTCTGAACAACTTAGAACCCAGTCAACAAAGAGCAACTCACAATTCATATTGAGAAAAATGACCTAAAGAAGAAATGAAAATGGAGAGATCACAACTGACAACACAGAAATACAAAGGATTATTAGAGAATACTATCAGCAATTATATGGCAATAAAATGAATAACCTGGAAGAAATGGACAAATTCCTAGAAAAGTACAACTTTCCAAAACTGAACCAGGAAGAAATAGAAAATCTGAACAAACCCATCACAAGCACGGAAATTGAAACTGTAATCAAAAATCTCCCAGCAAACAAAAGCCCAGGTCCAGACGGCTTCACAGCTGAATTCTACCAAAAATTTAGAGAAGAGCTAACACCTATTCTACTCAAACTCTTCCAGAAAATTGCTGAGGAAGGGAAACTTCCAAACTCATTCTATGAGGCCACCATCACCCTAATCCCAAAACCTGGTAAAGACCCCACAAAAAAAGAAAACTATAGGCCAATATCACTGATGAACATAGATGCAAAAATCCTTAACAAAATTCTAGCAATCAGAATCCAACAACATATTAAGAAGATCATACATCATGACCAAGTGGGCTTTATCCCAGGAATGCAAGGATTCTTCAATATCCGCAAATCAATCAACGTAATACACCACATTAACAAACTGAAAAATAAAAATCATATGATTATCTCAATAGATGCAGAGAAAGCCTTCGACAAAATTCAACATCCATTTTTGATAAAAACCCTCCAGAAAGTGGGAATTGAAGGGACATACCTCAACATAATAAAAGCTATATATGACAAACCCACAGCAAACATTATCCTCAATGGCGAAAAACTGAAAGCATTTCCCCTAAAGTCAGGAACAAGACAAGGGTGCCCACTCTCACCACTGCTATTCAACATAGTTCTGGAAGTTTTGGCCACAGCAATCAGAGCAGAAAAAGACATAAAAGGAATACAAATTGGAAAAGAAGAAGTAAAGCTTTCACTGTTCACTGATGACATGATCCTCTACACAGAAAACCCTAAAGACTCTACCAGAAAACTACTAGAGCTAATCAATGATTACAGTAAAGTTGCAGGATATAAAATCAACACACAGAAATCCCTTGCATTCCTATACACTAATAATGAGAAAATAGAAAGAGAAATTAAGGAAACTATTCCATTCACTGTTGCAACGAAAACAATTAAATACTTAGGAATATATCTACCTAAGGAAACAAAAGACTTGTACATAGAAAACTATAAAACACTAGTGAAAGTAATCAAAGAGGACACTAATAGATGGAGAAATATACCGTGTTCGTGGATTGGAAGAATAAATATTGTAAAAATGAGTATACTACCCAAAGTAATTTATACATTCAATGCAATCCCTATCAAGCTACCAACAATATTTTTCACAGAACTAGAACAAATAATCTCACAATTTGTATGGAAATACAAAAAACCTCGAATAGCCAAAGCAATTTTGAGGAAGAAGAATGGAACTGGGGGAATTAACCTGCCAGACTTCAGGCTCTATTACAAAGCCACAGTCATCAAGACAATATGGTACTGGCATAAAGACAGAAATATAGATCAATGGAACAAAATAGAAAGCCCAGAGATAAACCCACGCTCCTATGGACACCTTATCTTCGACAAAGGAGGCAAGAATATAAAATGGAGAAAAGACAGTCTCTTTAACAAGTGGTGCTGGGAAAACTGGTCAGCCACTTGTAAAAGAATGAAACTAGAACACTTCCTAACACCATACACCAAAATAAACTCAAAATGGATTAAAGATCTAAATGTAAGACCAGAAACTATAAAACTCCTAGAGGAGAACGTAGGCAAAACACTCTCCGACATAAATCACAGCAGGATCCTCCAAGACCCACCTCCCAGAATATTGGAAATAAAAGCAAAAATAAACAAATGGGACCTAATTAAAATCAAAAGCTTCTGCACAGCAAAGGAAACTCTAAGCAAGGTGAAAAGACAGCCTTCAGAATGGGAGAAAATAATAGCAAATGAAGCAACTGATAAAGGATTAATCTCCAAATTATACAAGCAGCTCCTGCAGCTTAATTCCAGAAAACTAAGTGACCCAATCAAAAAATGGGCCAAAGAACTAAACAGACATTTCTCCAAAGAAGACATAAAGATGGCTAACAAACACATGAAAAAATGCTCAACATCCCTCATCATCAGAGAAATGCAAATCAAAACCACAATGAGATACCATTTCACACCAGTCAGAATGGCTGCTATCCAAAAGTCTACATGCAATAAATGCTGGAGAGGGTGTGGAGAGAAGGGAACCCTCTTACACTGTTGGTGGGAATGCAAACTAGTACAGCCACTATGGAGAACAGTGTGGAGATTCCTCAGAAAACTGGAAATAGAACTGCCATATGATCCAGCAATCGCACTCCTGGGCATACACACCGAGGAAACCAGAATTGAAAGAGACACATGTACTCCAATGTTCATTGCAGCACTGTTTATAATAGCCAGGACATGGAAGCAACCTAGATGTCCATCTGCAGATGAATGGATAAGAAAGCTTTGGTACATATACACAATGGAGTATTTCTCAGCCATCAAAAAGAATGCATTTGAATCAGTTTTAATGAGGTGGATGAAATTGGAGCCAATTATACAGAGTGAAGTAAGCCAGAAGGAAGAACATCAATACTGTATATTGGCGCATATATATGGAATTTAGAAAAATGGTAACCTGAACCCTGTATAAGAGACTGCAAAAGAGACATAGGCATTTAGAACAGTCTTTGGGACTCTGTGGGAGAGGGTGAGGGTGGAGTGATTGGGGAGAGTGGAATTGTAGCATGTATATTATCATAAGTGACCAGTCCAGGTTCGAGGCATAAATTTTCCTCTGTTCATTTCTTTGCATTTGTGCTTTTTTAATAAAAATACTTTTAACTGTGAAGATAATTAAAAAAAAAAAAGAAGCAAAACAATGCCTATCATTAGGAAATCACAAGTACAAATGAGAAGAAAGAAAGACAGACTATATTTTCAGAAATAAAAATGAAAATGAAATTTAAAAAGCTTGGAGATTGCCAAAATTGTTGCTAGGGATCAAGGCAGAATTCAAAGATATCTGCATGATTTATTGTCTGGATGTTGTAGAAAACAATACTGAAATGCTTGCGAATTTTATAAGCTGGGGAAAGGAATTAATTTTGACCTAATTTCCAAGTCCTAAATTCATTTATGTTTACTTATTTGATGATAAAGTAAATGAGAATCATGGGGACACTAATTTTGACAGCTAAGCATGTATCGATGATCTGATAGCTTTTTTTTTTATAATTAGGAAAATGCCATGTCTAAATATATAGAAGCATGTTGGTAATATTGGATTGTGTAGAACTTACCATAGGATATCAAGTATTAAGTTACCCTAAGCAATAACCAAAATTAACTATGTTAGTTCAGATATTTACTGGTTCATCCGCAGAAAACATTCAGAGGTATCCTTTTATCATTTAATAGCTACTGATTTTTTCTTTCTTTTTTATTGGTTGTTGTTGTTCAATCACCAAGTTCTGCTGATTCCTTGCGGCCCTTTGGATTATAGCACACCCGGCTACCCTGTCCTTCACTATCTTCTGGAATTATTATTTTTTTGTTTGGGTGTGTTGAAATAAAATACAAAACAAACAAACAAACAAAAATGTTGCCTTAATTTCTTCAGTACAATTAAGTGAATCAGCTATGTGTGCATGCTAAGTCGCTTCAGTTGCGTCTGATTCTGTGCAAACCTATTGGAGAAGGAAATGGCAACCCACTCCATTATTCTTGTCTGGAGAATCCCAGGGACAGAGGAGCCTAGTGGGCTACACCCCATAGGGTCACAAGCGTCAGACACAACTGAGCAACTAAATCGTGGACTGTAGCCTGCCAGGCTCCTCTGTCCCTGGGATTCTCCAGACAAGAATACTAGACTGGTTTGTCATGTTCTTCTCCAGGGGATCTTTCGAACCCAGGGATTGAACCAGCATCTCTGACATCTCCTGCATTGGCAGGTTGGTTCTTTACCACTAGAGCCACCTGGGAAATCTGACTCAGCTTTATGTATACATATATCTCCTCCCTTTTGGACCTCCCTCCCACTACCTCTCCATCTCACCTTTCTAGGTCACCGCGGAGCACCTAACTGAGCTCCCTTTTCTATACAGCAACTCATCACTCACTATCTATTTTACACACAGCAGTGTATATATGTCAATCCCACTCTCCCTATTCATCCTGCCTTGCCCCATCCCACCCCTCATTTCTACATGTCTGTTCTCTACCTCTTGAGTCTCTATCCCTGCCCTGAAGATAAGTTCCCCTATACCATTTTCTAAATACCGTAAGAAAACTAAAAATAGAACTACCATATGACCCAGCAATCTGACTACTGGGCATATACCCTGAGAAAACCATAATTCAAAAAGGCACATGCACTCCAATGTTCACTGTAGCACTACATTGCATCACAATAGCCAGGACATGGAAGCAACCAATTGACAGATGAATGAATAGGGAAGATGTGATACATATATAAATTTATTCTTTGTCAAACAATGTTCAGATTTCATATAACAGTGCTTCCCTCCAATGCCATTCTATTTGTGCACTGATATTGTTAAAACTGTTATCAAATTCCTATTGAAAATAGTTATATAATATATACTGTGAGAAATATAAATCACTTTGGAAATAAGATCCAGATAAATCAAGATGGATATGCATATGGTATAGATACATATATAGAATGTCTATTCACAACCTTTATACAATACTCAGTACTTGTGATACATTAGGTTGAGAATTGAAACATATGTGCTGATGTCCAGATCCTCAATTCTATTTTCTTTTAGAAGAAAAATGCTCTTAATTTATTTTTCCTTTCACGGTAGATTTCTCTGGAGCATACAATGCTGTTTGATGACATTTTACCCATGGTAGAACTTCTTTTAAAGTTGGAGTCAGTTCTCTTAATTGTCACTGCTTTATCAACTGAGTTAATGTAATATTTTATATCTTTTGTTGTCATTTCAATGATCTTTGTAGAATCTTCCCAGGACTAGATTACATCTTAAGAAACCACTTTCTTTGCTCCTCCATGAGAAGCATCTCCTCATCTATTAAATTTTATCAGAGATTGCAGCAGCTCAGTCACATCTTCAGGCTCCACTTCTAATTCTAGTCCTCTTGCTATTTCCAGCACATCTGGAATTTCTCTATTGAAGTCTTGAATCCCTCAAAGGCATCCAAGAGAGTTGGAATCAACTTCTTTAAAAGTCCTGTTAATTTTGATATTTTGACTTCTTCACATGAATCACAAGTGATATTAATGGCATCTAGAATGATGAATTCTTTCTGGAAAGTTTTCAATTGACTTTTCCGAGATCCATCAAAGAAGTCAATTTCTATGGCAGCTGTAGTCTTGCAGAATGTATTTCTTAACAAATAAGTCTTGAAAGTCAAAATTGCTCCTTGATCAGTGGGTTTCAGAATAGATATGAGTTAGCAGACATGGGGGCTTCCCTGGTAGCTCAGCTGGTAAAGAATCTGCCTGCAATGCAGGAGACCCGTCTGACTCCTGGGTTGGGACGATCCCTTGGAGAAGGGATAGGCTACCCACTCCAGTATTCTTGGGCTTCCTTGGTGACTCAGACAATAAAGAATTCGCCTGTAGTACAGGAGACCTGTGTTGGATCCCTGGGTTGGGAAGATCCTCTGGAGGAGGGCATGGCAACCCAGTCCAGTATTCTTGCCTTGAGAATCCCCATGGACAGAGGAGCCTGGTGGGCTACAGTCCATGAGGTCGCAAAGAGTTGGACACAACTGAGCACACAGCAGGTATGAAAGCAACGATCTCACTGGACATCTCCATCAGAGCCGTTGAGCACCCAAACTCACTGCCAATGGGCTGTAATGCTTTGAAAGAGATCTTTTTTTCTGAGCAGTAGGTCGCAACAGTGGGGTTTAAAATAATCAGTAAACTACATTATAGGTCAACATGCTGTCATACAAGCATTGTTGTTCCAGTTATAGAACACAAGCCCAGTAGATTTAGCATAATTCTTAAAGACCCTGGGGATTTTGGAATGAATGAAACATGAGAACAGGCTTCTACTTAAAGTCTCCAGTAACAAGAACACCTAAAAAAGGCAATCAACTTATTCTTGGAAGCTTAGAAGCCAAGCACTGACTTCTCCTCTCTAGCTATTAAAGTCCTAGATGACATTTTCTTCCAACAGAAGGCTATTTTTTCTACATTGAAAATCTGCTCTTTAGTGTAACCATCCATATTCATTAATTATCTAAGCTAGATATTCTTGATAATTTAGGTACCGCTTCTACCTCAGCATTTGGGCTTCATCTTGCATTTTCTTAAAAAAAAAAAAAAAAAAGACGGCTTGTTGTTTTCTTAAATCTCATGAACCAACCCCAGCCAGTTTCAGAGTTTTCCTTTGCAGTTTCTGCTGTAAGCCTTCATAGAATTAAATAGAGCTAAAGCCTTACTCTGAGTTAGTCATTGACTGGAAGGAATGTTATGGCTTATTTGATCTGCTATCCAGACCAATAAATCTATTTCCAGTTCAGCAATAGGTGTGCTTCTTTAAAAGTTCTGTTAATGTTGGTATTTTGACCTCTCTCCATGAATCACAGTGTTATTAATGGCATCTAGAATGATGCATTCTTTCTGGAAGATTTTCAGTTGACTTTCGGTTTTCTTATCATTTATGTGTTCCCTGGAGTAACACTGTTAATTTCCTCCAAGAATTTTTCCTTTGCATTCATAACTTGACTGCTTGGCATAAGAGGCCTAGCTTTGGGCCTGGGTTGGCTTTCTACATGCTTTTCTCACTAAGCTTATTTCTAGCTTTTGATTTATAGTGAGAACCATGCAATTCTTCCTTTCACTTGAACACTCAATTGCCATTGTAGGGTTATTAATTGGCCTAATTTCAATATTGTTGTGTCTGAAGGGTAAGGAAGGCCTGAGGAGAAGGAGAGAGTGAGGAAGATGCCAGTTTGTGGAGTAGTCAGAACATACCATTTATGGATTAAATTTGCCATCTTTCATGGCTGCCTCAAAACAATCATAGCAATAACATCAAAGATCACCAATCATGGATCACCATAACAAACCAACAAAAAATAAAAGAAAATGTTTGAAATACTGCAAAAGTTACCAAAATGTGATACAAAGACAGGAAATAAATAAGTCCTGTTGGAAAAATGGTGCCAGTTAACTTGCTGGACACAGGCTTGCCACCGAAGTTCAATTTGTAAAAACTGCAAAATCTGTGAAATGCAACAAAACAAAGCACAATGAAATGAGGTATGCCTGTGATAAATCAATAAGTAAATATCCCCTGACTCCAATGGACCTAGCCTCTTTATTCGGGGAGAATAGAATAAGAAAATAGAATCCAGAAAGGCATTGGGAAAACTGATTCCTGCCCTCAGTACCATCAACTATGAGTTGCATCACCTTTGTGAAGTTGCATAATATTATCGTGACCTTAGTGTCGTTACCTGCAAAAAGGAAATGGGAATGCCTAGTTGAGGATGTTATTAGAGATTATTTTTCAAGTTCCTGATACAATACAAGCAGGTTTTAGAAAAGGTAGAGGCACCAGAGATCAAATTGCCAACATCTGCTGGATCATGGAGAAAGCAAGAGAGTTCCAGAAAAACATCTATTTCTGCTTCATTGACTATGCCAAAGCCTTTGACTGTGTGGATCACAATAAACTGTGGAAAATTCTGAAAGAGATGGGAATCCCAGACCACATGACCTGCCTCTTGAGAAACCTGTATGCAGGTCAGGAAGCAACAGTCAGAACTTTACATGGAACAACAGATTGGTTCCAAATAGGAAAAGGAGTACGTCAAGGCTGTATATTGTCACCTTGCTTATTTAACTTATATGCAGAGTACATCATGCGGAACACTGGGCGGGAAGAAGCACAAGCTGGAATCAAGAATCCTGGGAGAAATATCAATAACCTCAGATATGCAGATGATACTACCCTTAAGGCAGAAAGTGAAGAGGAACTCAAAAGCCTCTTGATGAAAGTGAAAGAGGAGAGTGAAAAGGTCGGCTTGAAGCTCAACTTTCAGAAAACAAAGATCATGGCATCTGGTCCCATCACTTCATGGGAAATAGATGGAAAAACAGTGGAAACAGTGTCAGACTTTATTTTTGGGGGCTCCAAAATCATTGCGAATGCTGATTGCAGCCATGAAATTAAAAGACGCTTACTCCTTGGAAGGAAAGCTATGACCAACCTTGATAGTATATTAAAAAACAGAGACATTACTTTGCCAACAAAGGTCCGTCTAGTCAAGGCTATGGTTTTTCCCATGGTCATGTATAGATGTGAGAGTTGGACTGTGAAGAAGGCTGATCGCCGAAGAATTGATGCTTTTGAACTGTGGTGCTGGAGAAGACTCTTGAGAGTCCCTTGGACTGCAAGGAGATCCAACCAGTCCATTCTAAAGGAGATCAATCCTGGATGTTCATTGGAAGGACTGATGTTAAAGCTGAAACTCTAATACTTTGGCCACCTCATGCGACGAGTTCATGCGACGAGTTGACTCACTGGAAAAGACTCTGATGCTGGGAAAGGTTGGGGGCGGGAGGAGAAGGGGACAACAGAGAATGAGATGGCTGGATGGCATCACGGACTCTGTGGACATGAGTTTGAGTGAACTCCGGGAGTTGGTGATGGACAGGGAGGCCTGGCATGCTGTGATTCATGGGGTCGGGGAGAGTCGGACACAACTGAGAGACTGAACTGAACTGAACTGACCTGAACTGATACAATACTTGGCACAGAGCAGTAACTCAATCCTGTTTCCTATTGTGTTACAAATGATGGACACACAGAGTGATGAACAGGGTAATGTAACCAGTGCTTCAGAAATTGAGAAAGGGAAACTTATTTCTGACATGGTTGAAGAAGGATCTGTTTTGAATTAGCTCGAGTTTGGAAGGAGGACCTTATAGGCAGAGACACCTAGTTTGCACCTGTCTGTACCCAGAAGTGGGGTACAGATGCTGGGAGGCAGGGGGGGCCATTGGAGCGGGCAGGGACTGATACCAGGGGAGGTATCTTCAAAGCTATTTTTGTCCTCAGGTCTATATTTCTAATTTCTTACCAGGCATTTTTTTACTGACTGTCTCACAGACACTTCAAATTCAATATGCCTGTGAAGAAATTCACTGTCTTTTCCCCCAATACATACACTCCTTCTTTACTCCTAGCCGATGGGCTTCCCTGGTGGCTCAGAGGTTAAAGCGTCTGCCTCCAATGCGGGAGACCCGGGTTCGATCCCTGGGTCGGGGAACTCCCCTGGAGAAGGAAATGGTAACCCACTCCAGTATTCTTGCCTGGAGAATCCCATGGACGGAAAAGCCTTGTAGGCTACAGTCCACGGGGTCGCAAAGAGTCGGACGCGACTGAACGGAACGGAATGGTGTATCCATCCCCTTAATTGAAGTTGAAAAAAAAAAAAAAGGATTCAACTTCAGTGTGTAATTTTCCCATACAGTTTGATGCCACATATTATCATAGGGACAGGAAAAGGAAACAACTAAAATTTGCTATTTGGATAAGCTTGAGTAAGAGGAATGGAAAAGAGGGTAATTTTGTAGCTGAGTATTTAGTTCAGATGCTTCCCTGGTGCTATATGAATAGTATCTTCGATTACTCTTTCCTGTTTCTATTTCTCATCTAAAAGCTCTTTCTTATTGTTTCCAAACCCAATTAACATGAGAAATGTGCTGCATTATACTATGCATTCTGTTTGTTTTCTTATGCTTTTGTTTTGCTCTAAGTAGAGTGAATACTATGAACTACATATATAGCTCTCAAAAGTAAGTTGTATCTATAGACCAAACAAGAACATTCAAGTTAATGTAAATGTTTATGTTTTCTGTGTAACAATTATGTTCCATGACATTATTTGAAAATTTACCTTGTGAAAAGAACACCTGGGTATATTTTTCTCATTTATTATATTATCAAATATGCACACTTGGCTCTGACATGCATTTAAACAGTGATTTATTTTCCCTCATACCATTGAATTGCAGTCAATTAAAGTTGTCTTGAAGCTGTATTTCTATGTACTAAGTGATTTGCTGGTGTTTTTTTCTTCTTCTAGTTTATTTATTCTAGTAATATTCATTGAGCATATAGTAGAAGCTGTGTTTTAATTTTTTCTCATTTAAACTAGTTTGATCACAAGGTAAATAATCTACAACAATGCACTTTAAAATAATTTGGCAAAGCTTGGTTAGATGCAAGAAAACCATATGCTGATATACTTAATAATGAGCAAGACAATATAGATTCAGTATTAAAAACCAAAATATACACAGTTAGGTCATTGTTTTCAATGTATTTGCATTTCCAGCAAGCCAGCTTTATGAAGTTAACATAAATCAAGGTGATGTAGTTACCTATTCTCAGTACATGAAAGAAAAATATTTCCAAATTAATTCATATACCTACAGAGATAGACTTTGGCTTACCTGATGCAGAGTCAACTCACTGGAAAAGACCCTGATGCTGGGAACAATTGAGGGCAGGAGGAAAGGGGCCAACAGAGGATGAGTTGATTGGTTGTCACCGCTGGCTCAATGGATATGTGTTTGAGCAAACTCCAGGAGATAGTGAAGGATGGAGAAGCCTGGCATGCTGCAGTTTATGAAGTCACAAAGAGTTGGACAGAACTTAGCAACTGAGCAACAACAATTGAGACAATCACCTCAGTATCCTTACTTATGATTCTCAAGGTTCCAATAAGAGCATATATTAAATCTGTGAACAGTTAGCTTAATATCTTACCAAATAGTTACAGAAATATAGGTTTCTCCTGCTATTTGAAGGTAGTGATTCTATGAAAATTTTCTCAAGCTGAAAGAGAGTAAAGCCAATCAATTTTCAATTTTCACCTTTTTTTCATAAAAGTGGAAATCCTCTTTTGATTTATTTTGGCTGTCTGAAACAGGTACTAATGAGGTCTTCATTTTTTTTAAATTATTTATTTTAATTGGAGGCTAATTACATTATCGCCGAAGAACTGATGCTTTTGAACTGTGGTGCTGGAGAAGACTCTTGAGAGTTCCTTGTACTGCAAGGAGATCCAACCAGTCCATTCTAAAGGAGATCAGTCCTGGGTGTTCATTGGAAGGACTGATGCTAAAGCTGAAACTTCAATACTTTGGCCATCTCATGAGACGAGTTGACTCACTGGAAAAGAGTCTGATGCTGGGAAAGGTTGAGGGCGGGAGGAGAAGGGGATGACAGAGAATGAGATGGCTGGATGGCATCACCAACTCTATGGACATGAGTTTGAGTGAACTCTGGGAGTTGGTGATGGACAGGGAGGCCTGGCATGCTGTGATTCATGGGGTCGCAGAGAGTCGGACACGACTGAGCTACTGAACTGAACTGAATTATATTATTATATTGGTTTTGCCATACATTGACATGAATCTGCCCCAGGTGTACATGTGTTCCCCATCTTGAATCTCCTTCCCACCTCCCTCCCCATCCCATCCTTCTGGTTCATCCCAGTACACCAGCCCCAAGCATCCTGTGTCATACATTGAACCTGGACTGGCAATTTGTTTCACATATGATAATATACATGTTGGAGGTCTTCATTTTATAAAAGTGTAGTGGCACAAAGCAAACTTGAAAAGCAGGGATATCTGCAATCTAGCTGAGGACATTAAATTTGACTATCTCACATTTAATGCAACCATCTTCTTTTGATTTTAAATGACTTCTTTCTTGTAAGTTGTCATTTAGTAATTAATATACTCGTTTTTTTTATTCTGAATCTGATGGCATACAAATTAATGTTTTCTGTTATGCTAGCATAAAACACTTGTGGAGTAAGTCCTTTAATTTTATACTGAAGTCCTTCTTTTGAAATTGTATCAATGACTTAGACATATTATATGAAAGAATGAACAAATAAATGAACACTTTAAAATCTAACTTACACTTATTGAAGAGAATTGCAGAACTAAAAATTTAGGTAGTTTTTCCACTCTCCAATTATTACTGATTTTTGGTTTTTATGGAATATATATTCTATCTATATGTCAATCTTAAAATTTCTTTGTTTTTTACTTGTGCTAATGCATTAAAATGAATTCATTTGCAATTACTCTTATAATTTAAAAGCATTCTGTCTTTGAATGTTTATCTGAGATTTAACATTCTTGTGGGTGGGAGGGAAAATGATATCTTTGCAATATTTCCTTATTTAAAAAAAGTTTTTTGCCTGTCTATATAGAACTTTAGCTATATAAACTATAAAATAATAACAATGGCAATAGAAATACTAGTCATGTAACTTTCAATGCAATCATTTCTAAAAATGGCAGACTTGCCTGACAGATAGAAATATGATGTTAGCATATTTAATCTGCTGATTGTGTCATCTTGAACACATTCCTAACGGTTGTGATGAAGGATAAAACCCGGGCTTTTATGTTATTGCTTGGATTCAGCTGTAAGGGATATTCCACCCAGAGCAGGAGGCATTGTATGCACTGTCTTTTTTAAAAATCTTGCCATTTGGCACCTAACCTCTCAGACAGAATTCCAACCCAATTGTAAACAGGAAGGATGCCAACTTAACAGATGAGCAGAAAGTGCCAAGGCCGAGAGTCTGGGTTCACATATCAAATGTGCTTACTTAGGGCAGGATTCCCAGTTATAAGTCTTCAACCATGTTCAGAAAAACTGTGCCAATTTGAAGAGGTTGCCCTGCTTTTAATCCCCATAGAACTAGAATTAACCTTGAATTTATTTTTAGAGATGCAATTTAGTCACTAATCTCTGTTATCTTTTTAAGCTGGAGGAAGAATAGGTAGCTTTGGATTTATGCATTTAATTGCCCAATCCTTATTCTGTTGTTTATCTCATTGCTCATTATGATTGCAATAATTTAAATGCCATTAATTCAAAACTTTGTGTTGACTGCACTCATATTGAACTATTATTTATGAACAATATGGTAACATAACATATAGGACTGATTTTTTAAAAAGCTGTTGACTGATTTTCTTAATAGTTTCACAATATTCACTCAAAGCTGTAAGTCAATATGAATAATGTGTGAATAATTGTGTACATTTGACCTTTATATGATAGTGAAAATTAATAATTCACTGGGTCAATTTACCCATGGATGACTGTTGATGAAAATGTATGATAAGAATAAATTTTGCTGAAAGACTCAATATTATGGTCCTTAAATAATTGCATTATATTTTTAAAATATGTAACTAGGAAAGTCAGACACGACTGAGCGACTGAACTGAACTGAACTGAACTGAACTAGGAAATGCTTTCAAGAAAACTGTTGAACAATTTCTGGTGTTTACTAAAATGAGCTAGTATGCACTCCTAGTTGAAGTCTATTGGGTGTATAATAAAAAGTGCTGAGACTGAATCTGATTCACAAAGGTAGTTAGTACACTTAGATACTGGTGTTCTTTTCACATAATTTAGCAACTGACAGAGCAAGAAAATTTTAAAAATATATAAGTATTTAAAGGCCACAGTTTACAAAGAAATTAAATAATAAGAGAAAGATCTCTTCTACATGTTTCCAGTGTAAAACAACATGAACTCTCAAAAGGCAAGATTTCTATAAAAGTAACACATCCAATTGCTTTATAATCCATGTGAAAGCCAAATGCTAATCTCTAATTTGTTTTACTAGAGTGCCTCAACACAAGATGCCATTATTATGAAAACCTTTATGATTTTGTTCAATAAGCAAAGCATGCCAGTTATAGGAGTATTAGACAATACAGACACTGACCCTGATGATTCAGCAATAAACAATCTGCCTAGTTATGCAGGAGCCATGGATTTGATCCTGGGGTCAGGAAGATCCCCTGGAGAAGGAATTGGTAACCCACTCCAATAACGTTACCTAGGTAATCCAACGGATAGAGGAGCGTGGTGGGCTAAAGTCCATGGGGTCTCAAAGAGCCAGGTATGACTAAGCCAATAACAACAGACAATATAGATATGCATTATAGGTTGACTAGCAAAACAGATATAGAGGTAACTTCCTATCCTAAAAAGTAAATATATTTATTTGCAAAATATGTCCTTATTGATTTAAGATAGGACTATCAACATAAGTATTTTCTAACTAAATCATTAAAATTATTTTAAAAAGAAATAGGAAATTAATTACTCTCTCTCTAGTGGCTAAGTCGTGTCTGACCCTTGTGACCCCATGGACTGTAGCCTGCCAAGCACCTCTGTCCGTAGAATTACCCAAGCAAGAATACTGGGGTGGGTTGCTATTTCCTTCTCTAGGGGATCTTCCTGACCTAAGATTCGAACCCGGGTCTCCTGCATTGCAGGCATATTCTTTACCAACGGAGCTATGAGGGAAACCCAAAATTAAGTACACTCTATCCAAAATAAATCTCAAATGCATATTGAAGAAAAACATGGGTAAGATGACTCAAAACAACTTGTAGTATTACTTAAATTTTGCTCTTTGGACTGAAATATGCAAAATGTCTTGTGGCTACCATTTCCTTTTCTCTTGTGTTTCCATAAGTATGTTATGTGTTTATGACCTTAGAATTAAAGATATATTGGCCATGGTTTGGGGTGATTTAGTCACTAAGTCATATCTAACTCTTGTGACCCCATGAGCTGTAGCCTGTTAGTCTCCTCTGATCATGGGATTTCCCAGGCAAGAATACTGGAGGACGTTGCCATTTCCTTCGCCAATATTGGCCATGAGTTGTACATAAATAATAAACTTACTGCATATCCACACATATATAGGTAAAACTCCAGATGCATAAAAATTTAGATACAGATCAATAAAAATAATTTTCCCTTATCTTAAAATACTGCTTAACAACCAAGAAAATGCCTTGTGAAGTAGGATTACTCTTCACATAGCTAAAGTAATCCTAATCAAAGTTAATGAGCATTACACACTTTCCAGGCTTTTATGTCAGTGCAGACTAAGCGTTCTTACAAAATAATTAAATGTCAAAGCAAACAAGTGTAAGATTTGCATGGTCAAATCATACCTTTTAAGTGAGGTATTGTAACTGAAAGAGAAAATAAACTCTCATTCAGTCACAGGCTATGCTGAATTCACATGTGAAATGTTGCCTGCAGATGAGTGTAACATTTCAAAAAAGATACATCAGGTTTGGAAAAGCCAAGAGAACCAAAATGAAATGGTCAAGGACTGGTCGTTGTTTTCATGGAGGATACCCTTGGAGTTGCTAGGTGTGGGTTTCTGACACAGATTAATGAGAGTTTCTCAGTCTTAAATAAAGTGCCATGTTAACAACCACCACAGAATCTGTCACTTTCATTAATCTACTGTGTTAGTCACTCAGTCGTTCCCAACTCTTTGCGACCCCATTGAATGTAGCCTATCAGACTCCTCTATCCATGGAATTTTCCAGGCAAGAATAGTTGCCATTCACTTCTCCAGGGGATTGTCCTGACCCAGGAATCAAACCTGGGTCTCCTGTATTGCAGGTGGATTCTTTACTGGCTGAGCCACTGGGGAAACCCTTCATTAGTTTAGACGGTCCAAATTAGCTGTGCGGGACATTTACCTGGGGAAGAAGGAATGGAATGGGAGAAGTCTGGGGAAGCCTTTGCATAATGATGGGGGTCTCACCCCTTAGAGAACAGAAGAAAAAAGAAAGTGAAGCATGGTTTTAAAGAAATTCCAGTAGAGGTATCAGGCAGTCCTGGAGCGAATGCCATTTCCCAGATATGGTCCCTATGTTGGTACACCTGTCATGTTCAGTCATTGCCTAGGAGCAGCTGTGAAAATTATCACATCCATGCAAACATATTCTGCCTCTTAACTGGCAGGCAGCACCTGAGGCCACCGGTCATGTTTGTAGGAGATAGACAGACAATAGATGTAGTGTCATGTCAGCCAAAATATTGAATACCTGCACCGCCCCCATGTTTGTCCTTCCAATCTGGATACCATGGCTCTCTTTCTAGACAGACGTTGTGATCCTTTGTGCTCTGAGTTATTCAGTTACACAACACCATGGACCGTAGCCCACCAGGCTCCTCTGGTCGCCATGGGATTCTCCAGGCAAGAACACTGGATCAAGTTGCCATTTCGTCCCCCGGGGGATTTTCTGGACCCAGGGATCAAACCTGTGTATCACATTGACAGGTGGGTTCTTTACTACTGAGAAGCCCCTTGATTGATTCTTCATCAATTCTTCATAAATTACAAAGCTCAGGAGTCAAGTGAGAGAGTAAATATATGATGTTATATGATTAAAGTGTATTCACAGTGTGAATTATGTAACGTACAAGTTTGGATAAATCTAACAGAGACATATTAAAGTATATCCCAAGTAAGGAGAATCCCCTCAATTTAAATCAGTTAATGTGAAATTTCAAAGCAATGCTTTTCCTGTAATTAGACAGCAAAGTGTCACTAACCACTTTTATGTTATCTTTAAATGCTTCTTTTTAATGTATTATTTATATTGTTTTGTTCTTTATCAAGGATTTAAAACTTTCTCAAAAACAATTCTGAAAACTCTTTCAAAGTAGATAGGCTGCTTTAACTTCTAATGCTGACAATGTAGTTATACTTTCTTTTAAATAAGAATTTAACCTTATAGCTGATGGACGTAGGAAGCTAAACGCATATCTCCATTAAAAAAAAAAAAAAAAAAGAATTTTCAGTAAAGCAAATTGACCAAGGAACTTTAAGGAACTCTAAGAACTCAAGAATGCTAATCATGGTGGGCAGAGGACTCTTTAAGCATCCAGTGTATAGGGAAGCCTGTCTACTTTTGTTTCTATTTTTCATTGCTGTGGGAGAAGGAATGAACAAATGCTGGAGTTCTGGAGGTGCAGCTAATCCAGAGTGCCAGAAAAGACAAATTACAGCTTTCAAGAGCTGGGAAATAGTCACGGAAATGAATCACCCTTGCTAATCAGGGTGTTGTATGATAAGCCATTCCAGAAAGACTTTGTTGCCAAGAACCTGAAGGTTGGGAAAAACATTAGAAGGAATTTCTGACCGACCACCTGAATTCCAGGTGAGTCAGAAGAGAACATTCTAATAAAAGGCTATGGGTATGATGAGGATGAATTAGGAAGCCAAAACAAATAGGATTTAAAATTATGTGGAATATCTATTGTTATTTCCTTATTGGAGAAGGAAATGGCAACCCACTCCAGTGTTCTTGCCTGAAGAATCCCAGGGACGGGGAGCCTGGTGGGCTTCCGTCTATGGGGTCACACAGAGTCGGACACGACTGAAGTGACTTAGCAGCAGCAGCAGGGGATGATAGCCTCTTTTTATGAATTTTGAGTTTATGTGATTTATTAATGTATTTAAAGCATAGAAATGATGACTAGCACCCTATTAACAACCTAAAATATGATAAGGTTAAATGTTTGTCTTCCTGGAAAGTAGTCTCTGAAATGCATCATTCTGATGACAAGCACTTGTCTGCAAACTAGAATCTTGAATACACATACTTGGGCACTTTGAGGGGAGCTGCCAAAAGGAAATGAGGAAAATCAAACTTCAATTGCTGAATGGAGAAGCAATGTGGATACTGTTGTAATTTACTGATGAGTGAGGAACAGAAGAAAGTATTCTAGTGGACACCACAAGAGCAGAATAAATCTCATGGCTTGCATGTAACCTTCTTTCAATAATTAGAACCAAGAAATGAATCAACACAAAAAACTATCTTCTCATTACCCTTTGTAATATATTTAGGACAAGTGTGGCATCTTTGTTAAGAAGTTTCTTTCTATTAGTATACATGACAGATATTGTTTTGTGTTATCCAATTTTATAAATTCCAGCTTATTATATAAGAAGATATTTAGCAATAAAGATGTCTGAACAATAAAAAAATAAACTACATCAATAACATCAACAGAGGACATCAGGTGCTATACACAAAATGTTAATATTAAGTTAATTATGTATATTTAACCACTTGTATGAATGATAAATGTGGATGCTTATTGAATATTTTTGGTAAGTGAATGCAGTAGGATACTATGGAAAGGGCATGAGTATTGTAGTCATATCCATGTGGAGTTAACATCTATAGATATTGTATTCCATATCTGGATCCTGTCAAAATTCTCATTCTCTAACTTTCTTTTTTTTCCTGGGAAAATGTCTAACTAAGTTTTTACTTGTCCATCTGTGCTATGGGGAAAATGATACTATTATTGTAAAAATTAGGGAAAGTTTTTCGTGTCTGTTTTTGAAGATATCAGCAGTCATATGATAAGTATCCAAAAATTGCTTCTTCCATGTTGCTGAATAAGGATGTGGCTACTTTATATGCTTAATTTAGAGCCACCCTCTTATTCCCTTGTAGCTAAGATGACAAAGAATTGGCTTGCAATGCGAGAGACCTGGGTTTGATCCCTGGGTCGGGAAGATACCCTGGAGAAAGCAATGACAACAAACTGTAGTATTTATTCTACCTGGGAAATCCCATGGACAGAGGAGCGTGGCGAGCTAGAGTCCATGAGATCACAAAGAGCTGGACATGACTGAGTGACTACACTTTCACTTTCTAGTTTCCTTAAGCTGCAGTGCTTTGTGTTTGTGAAAAAGGTGAGAAACTGCCATTGCTTCCTCTCTCACTGATAGTTTAGCCCATGAGGAAAGTTTGACTCAACAGAACAGCATCTGGATTCCCTAATTTCCAGGACAGCACAAACATTTTGAAAAATCATAGCAAAATGATACCAAAAAAGGATAATTCAAAAAGATACATGCTCCCCAATGTTCATCACAGAACTGTTTAGCGTGGCCAAGACATGGAAGCAATGTCAGTGTCCACCAACAGATAAATGGATAGTGGAAATGTAGTATGTATGTCCATGTACACACACAGACACACACACACATGAATATTACTCAGCCTATCAAAAAGAATGAAATAAGATGATTTGCAGCAACATGAATGGACCTGAAGATTATTATACTAGGTCAAGTAAGTCATACAAAGACAAATATCATATTATATCATTTACATGTGTAATCTTACAAAATTATACAAATTAATTTATATTCAAAACAGAAATAGACCCAAGACATAGAAAAAAATAAAAGCTTCTGGTTACCAATGGAGAAAGAGAGGAGATGAATAAATTAGGAATTTGGGGTTAATATATATTTACTCCTGTATACAAAATAGGTAACCAATGAGGACCTACTGTATAGCATAGTGAACTATATGCAATATTTTGTAATAATATATAAGGGAAAGAATCTGAAAAAGAATAGGTATAAATATAGATATACATGTATAACTGAATCACTTTACTGTATACCAGAAAGTAGCTCAACATTGTAAATCAACTATATTCCAAATAAATGAAAAGACAGCAAAAACTATAGATTTTATCTCACTAATAGCTGTCCAGTAGCCATATAGCTTGATTACAGGATGGAGTCAATGAATCCTGCATTTTCACAATGGGCTTTCATATCATGACCATTATATGCTCACACTACTAGGTTTTATCTATCATTTGTAAAATTGAATTTTCATATAGCAGCTGGTCAAAATATGTGAGCTATTCAATAGCGATATCATCCAGTCAACAGAGACATCATACATTTTATAATACTGAAAATTAAAAATAAAATATATGAATAAATAATTAGGTGTTCTGGAAAAAAAAAAAACGTATTTTCTGCCTCATTCAGATGGTCTGTGCTTCCATCTCTACAAGAACTTCAAGCAGAAATTATCTTTCCAGAAAGCCAGATTTTGGATCTGTTATACAGACAGCACTAAGAAAAGTTCAAAAAATTTATAAGTGAAGGATCTGTCTTTCTAACATCACTTTCAGTCAGTCAGTTCAGTTGTTCAGTCATGTCTGTTGCAAAGAGCGACCCCATGTACTGCAGCACGCTAGGCTTCTCTGTCCATCACTAACTCCCGGAGCTTACTCAAACTCATGTCCCTCAAGTCAGGGATGCCATCCAACCATCTCACGCTCTTTCATCCCCTTCTCCTCCTGACTTCAATCTTTCCCAGCATCAGGGTCTTTCCCAGTGAGTTCATTTATTGCATCAGGTGGCCAAAATATTGGAACTTCAGCTACAGCATCAGTCCTTTCAAAGAATATTCAGGACTGACTTCCTTTAGGATTGACTGGTTTGATCGCCTTGCTGTCCATGGGACTCCCAAGAGCCTTCTCCAACACCACAGTTTGAAAGCATTAATTCTTTGGTGCTCAGCCTTCTTTACGGTTCAACTCTCACATCTGTATGTAACTACTGGAAAAACCATAGATTTGACTGTATGGACCTTTGTCAGCAAAGTGACATCTCTACTTTTTAATATGCCGTCTAGGTTGGTCATAGCTTTTCTTCCAAGGAGCAAATGTCTTTTAATTTCATGGCTGCAGTCACCATTTGCAGTGATTTTGGAGCCCAAGAAAATAAAGACTGTCACTGTTTCTATTGTTTCCCCAACTATTTGCCATGAAGTTATGGGACCGGATATCATGATCTTTGTTTTTTGAATGTTGAGTTTTAAGCCAGCTTTTTCACTCTCTTCTTTCACTTTCATCAGAGGCTCTTCAGTTCCTCTTCACTTCCTGTCATAAGGGATGCATTACTTTAACAGTTAAATAAACAGCAGGTAGATATTTATGTTGCCAATACTGAAAATAAAATATTTGCTGGGAAAGTATTTTATGTGCTTTTAATAACTCTTTAAGCACGTGTTCCTTGAACATGTCTTATGTGCTAGGACACATCGCTCAGTGATAAAACACCTACCTGCCAGTGCAAGAGATGTGAATTGTATCCCTGGGTTGGGAAGATCCTCTGGAGAAGGAAATGGCAACCCACTTCAGTGGGTTCTTGCCTGAGAAATTCCATAGATCGAGAAGCCTGGCAGGCAACAGCCCACGGAATTGCAAAGAGTTAGACACAAGTTAGGGAGTAAACAGTAACAACAACCTATGTTGTTGTTGTTACCTCGGCATAGTTCTAAGCACTCAGTACATAAGTTAACATAAAAAACAAGATCTCTGTCCTCACAGGGTTCATGTTCCAGTCAAAGGAGACAGAAAATGGACAACACAAAGACAACACGGATACCTAATAATTTAAAGTATTTACATAGCAGGTTTGAAGGGGATAGATGTCAGAAAATAAGGAAGTTGTGGTACACATAGACAATGGAATGTTACTCAGCCATAAAAAGGAATAAAATTGATCAATTGAAGTGAGGTGGATGAACCTAAAGCCTTCACTCTGTATGAGGGAAGTAAGTCAGAAAGACAAAAACAAATATTGTGTATCAACGCATGTATATGGAATCTGGAAAAATGGTACTGATGATCTTATTTTCAGGGCAGGAGTGGAGGCGCAGACATAGAGAATAGATTTCTAGACCTGACGGGTGGGGACAAAGCAGGGACAGATTGAGAAAGTCACATTGACAAATATATGGAAAGTGAAAGTAAAGTCGCTCAGTCATGTCCGACTCTTTGCCGCATTGCAGGCGGATTCTTTACCAGCCAAGCCACAAGGGAAGCCCAAGAGTACAGGAGTGGGTAGCCTATCCCTTCTCCAGCGGATCTTCTCAACCCAGGAATCAAACCGGGGTCTCCCACACTGCAGGTGATTCTTTACCAACTGAGCTGTCAGGGAAGCCCATACTTCATGTGTAAAATAGCTAGCTAATGGGGAGCTGCTACATAACACAGGGAGCTCAGTTTAGTGCTCTGTGATGACCTGCTGCTGCTGCTGCTAAGTCACTTCAGTCGTGTCCGACTCTGTGTGACGCCATAGACGGAAGCCCACCAGGCTCCCCCATCCCTGGGATTCTCCAGATGGAATTGGGGTGTGGGAGGACGGCTCTAGAGGGAGGGGTTATGTGTATATACATGACTGACTCATGATGTTGCACAGCAGAAAGGAACATCACATTGTTCAGCAATTATGTTCCAATTAAAAATGAAATGTCCGAAAATAAAGAGCTGGTCAAAGAAAAGTTTGCCCTGGGAGTTGCATTTTTAAATAGAACAGTCAGGGCATGACTCATTGAGAAGTTGATATTTGAGCAAAGATTTAATGGAAATGAGTATGAAAACTCTTTTTATTTCTTTTGCAAAATAAAAAGATTTAGAAGTCCATTGGAATAGTTTAAGTTTCCTTCCTGTTTCTTTATCCTCTTTTATTATAGAGGAGGTAAAATTTTGAAAAGAAAGAGCACCTCTAAGCCAAATAATATTCTGTATGGCTCAAGTTAAAAGTTTTTAAACTATTCATTCTTCCCTTTCTCCTTTTCCTTTCATCAAAATTCTGAGCTTCTTCCTTCTATCTTATTCTTCTGTCAGAATTTCCCAGGAATCAAGAATAATCACAAAGATTCTTAAAGTGATCTTTACACAACTAAGCCCATGAAAAACATAAAATTTGGCAGTGACAACTCATCAAGCACAGAGAATACCCATGATATGACATCTGCACAAGACATTTAATCCATAATTGAATTATATATTGGCAAGCTAGGGTTGATACTTTAACAAAATAGAGATATTCAGGTGGTGCAGGAGAATCCACCTACCAATGCAGGAGATGCAAATTTGACCCCTGGGTTGGGAAGATCCCCTGGAGGAGGAAATGGCAACCCACTCCAGGATTCTTGCCAGGGAAAATCCTATAGACAAGGGGCCCTGGCTATGGGATTGCAAAGAGTCGTACACGACTCAGTGACTAAAAGCAAGCAAACAATTGCAACAGTGCCATACCTTCACAATGCCTTTTTGAACTGAAAATTGTAGGTAATATGCTAGCCTTGATGATCAGAAAATAGACTATATTTTACATAGGGAAATTGATGTTTTATAATTGGCAACAATACTGTTGCAGATAAAAATCTCTGGGACTTTGCTTTCTCTGGATTAAATTAAATAAAACATATCATAAAATGTATATATAAAAAAATCACTGACTCTTATTTTGTTCTAGTGTTTTGTTTGTTTTTCATCATGTATACCAACATGAAAAGTTGGCTGTTGGCTTTAATGTGTAGCCAGTAAGAGGTACTATGGTGGGATGAATATTTCAACTAAAAAAGAAATTTTTTTCCTAATGTATGAATCAACATTGGAGGATATCAGCAAGCAAAGAGACCCATTAATGAATCTTTGTCTTATCATTTGAAAACCATGTATTCAAATATGAAATATATAAGAGTTCCAGTTTTCTCTAGAGCGGGACTTCACTATTTCTTCTGCAGGGCTCAGTGAGCTGAACTGAAAGTATATGTTGGCCTTTCTTGAGAGGCTACGGTCACGTATGACACTTTCTTTAAAACCATGAAAACTGCGGTTCATGGTGCTCTATGTGAAAATGTGAAAACATAATTTTACATAGTGATTTCTTTTTTTTCTTTTTTTAAAAATTTATTTATTTTAATTGGAGGATAAATACTTTACATTATTGTACTGGTTTTGCCATACATTGACATGAATCTGCCCCGGGTGTACATGTGGTCCCCATCTTGAACCCCCCTCACACCTCCCTCACCATCCCATCCCTCTGGGTCATCCCAGTGCACCAGCCCTGAGAATCCTGTATCATGCATCAAACCTGGATGGGCGATTTGCTTCACATATAATAATATACATGTTTCGATGCCATTCTTCCAAATCATCCCACCCTCGCCCTCTCCCACAGAGTCCAAAAGACTGTTCTATACATCTGTGTCTCTTTTGCTGTCTCATATACAGGGTAATCATTTGCATCTTTCTATATTCCATATATATGCATTAGTATACTGTATTGGTGTTTTTCTTTCTGGCTTATTTCACTCTGTATAATAGGCTCCAGTTTCATCCACCTCATTAGAACTGATTCAAATGTATTCTTTTTAATGGCTGGGTAATACTCCATTGTGGATATGTATCACAGCTATCTTATCCATTCATCTTCAGATGGACGTCTAGGTTGCTTCCATGTCCTGGCTATTATAAACAGTGCTTCGATGAACGTTGGAGTATGTGTGTTTCTTTCAATTCTGGATTCCTCGGTGTGTATGCCCAGGAGTGCAATTGCTGGATCATATGGCAGTTCTATTTCCAGTTTTTTGAGGAATCTGCACACTGTTCTCCATAGTGGCTGTACTGGTTTGCATTCCCACCAACAGTGTAAGAGGGTTCCCTTTTCTCCACACCCTCTCCAGCATTTATTGCTTGTAGAATTTTGGATAGCAGCCATTCTGACTGGTGTGAAATAGTACCTCATTGTAGCTGTCTCTAATGCATTGCCTCTTAAGGGATCAGAAATGGAATTGAAAATATATCCCACTGTTTGTTCTGTGTTAATAGTTATCCAATATAATTTATTCATTGAAAAAGGAAATGGCAACCCATTCCAGTATTCTTGTTTGGGAAATCCCATAGACAGAGGAGCCTGGCGGGCTGCAGTCCATGGGGTCACAAAGAGTCAGACATGACTAGTTACTAAACAAGAATAAAGATTTCTTCCTAATTTTGAGACAATGTATTCAGACATATCTTTTGAAAATTGGACTTCTGCGATAAAGTGTTACATATGAAAGAATAATATCCATTCCATTTATAAATAAGCAGCTAAATCGTTTTATCTTGTAATCTTTGTGTACTCCTGATACTTGATATACTGATATTACATATTTTCATGTCTTTTCTTATTCTGAGTACATATCCCGAGAGCTTCTCTTCAGTAATCTACCATTTTATCTTTTATCTGTGCATTTGAACTCTAATGCCTACTGGATCAAACACTTCCTTTCATTAATAAGATGAAACAATTTTTCATCTATTGTTATTAATAAAAAAATAAACCTGTGCATTATAAAGATTAGAGGCAAAAGTCAGAGATGCCAGAATATTCAGTGAGTCCTACATATTTGTCAGTAATGTATATATTGCATTTGAACTTGAAGCACTTTACAGTAAAATGGGAACATTTGTCTTTGAAAAAGCCAAATGGTATGTAAACACACACACACACACACACACAAACCCAAAGAACCTATCTCCAAAGTAGCCCTGATTTGTGTAGATGTTTAAAATTTCAGTGATAATATAGGAGTAAAAGAAATTCCAAATGACCTTGAGAAGTTATTTTTTGCTCCTTATGACACCACAGAAACCTTACTTCTATTCCTTTATTTACAGTACAGTGTATGAAATCATAGCATAGATATATGTGAAGTTCAACATTTAAGTGCGTTTTCTTTTTGATAATTACATGATAGTTCACTGAGTAATGTTTTCCTGTAATACAAACCTGCAAAACAGAATCTACATTCTGAAAAATAATTCTACGCACCTAAGGAAAAATACGCATGCTCTTCAGACCTTGTATCAGAGGAAGTAAAAGCTTTAGGGTGTGTGTAAAAGATGAGTTTTTCTTTTGTTTTTTCTGAGGATGAAGGGCCAGAAAGAACTTTGTCATTCTTTCTGCTGCCAGAGAAAAGGGGGCTTGTGAAACTATGTCAGATGTAATGTTCCCGAAAAAATGCTGGAGTCTGGAGGCTAGACTTGTTTCATCTCTTCTGTCTCTTCCGTTAATGAATCCATGCACTTTGCATTGTCTTGTTTTTCATTATATATTCTTACTTTTAAAAGCTGTCTTCAGAGTCTGGTACAAACCCCTTCAATGCTTCTACTACTCTCTGATCACCTGTTCAGTTTTTTTTCTTGGGATCATTTCAGATCAGAGTTTTTTTCCTGTCTTTGTTACAGGAACAAATCATCTCCCCACATGTGTGTACTGCCAAGTGGTCTCACTCCTAAAAGCCAACACAAACTGATAAGGAAACAAAAATTGCTTTGCCTTGCTTCCCACAGGCATTAAGACTTCACTGATCTTTCATTAATCGGTTTGATGATTTTATTCTGATGTCTTCCTGTCAACCTACTTTTCGCATCAGTATTTTGTCTTACATTGTAATTGTGTCCAAGGCCAAGATTTGCTGACATATTTGCCTTAGAACATTCGAATTAAGTGATTAATAGACATCTTTTTTAGTTAATAAGTTGTTCCATGCTATGTGATCTCATTTACATCCAAACATACTTGAAAGGAAGGGGAGATGTTGGAACAGGATTTCATAGTTTGCTCAGTCACTCATTTACTTGCAGATCTAGAATAGATGAAAAAGTGGTTCTTCGTGTGTGTGTGTGTGTGTGTGTGTGTGTGTGTATGTGTGGTTTAACAGTAATTCATTTTTTTCAAAGAAATAGTTGGCAGTGCATAAGTGTATCCATTATGTTCACGATTATTTTAGTATTTTATTTGATTTTTCCTTTCTATAATGCATCCTCAATACAGATCTTATAAGCAGTGTACCTCAGCTTTCTCATTTCTAAGACTGGGGTTTGTTAAATGTAAATGAAAGCAGAATATTAAAGAATATCCTTTTGTGGTATAAAATATGAATGGGAATGCTATTGATATCTTGTCTTGAAAGTCTGCCTTAATGTTTTTCTTCAGTTCTTTATTCAATTTCTTGATTATACACTTTAATTCTCATTTGTTTTCTGATCAAATATTTATTGATATCCTACTGTATTTTTGCGACTCTTATAGGTGTTAAAAATATAGCAATGAAATCCACTCTAGTGGTAAAACTCAGAAAAATAATTAAAGAAATAAATTTAAACATGCATATATTGGAGAATAATAGGGAAATAAAGACAAATAGAGTGGCTATGAGGCTTAGGGAGCAATGCAGTTGTGGAAATTTTCAATTTCAAATAAGATGACCAGGAAGTCCTCACTGGGAAAATGGCCTTAAAGAAAAAGTCTGAAATAAGTGTCATAACTCTGAATATCTGGGAGCAAATTATAACTGGCAAATGAATCAGCAAGTGCAAATGTCCTGAGGTAATAGGGTGCTTGTCTCATCTGAACTGTAAAACCAGAAGTGTAATGAGCTAGAGAGGAATGCAGAGACATGAAGCAGTGTGTGCCATGTGGGGATTGTGTAAGATCTAGACTTTGACCCTCTCTGTGGTATGATTAGAAGTCATGGAAAGTCTGAGTGAGGTTCTGTCTGCCTATTTTAAGATCAAGAAGCCAAAGAGGAACAGAAAAGAATCAAGAAGAACAGTTAGGAAGCTATCACCCCTTGGTCAAGTGAGAAAGGATGATGGTGTTGACCAAATGGTTGTGAAACACACAATTTCTCGATGTGTTTTTAGGATAGAGATGATAGTATATCCTGATAGTTTAATATTGGTGAGAGAGAAAGAGAGGAGCCTAGAACATCTGCAAGGCTTTAAGGTCTGAAAAGATGGAAGAATGGGCTCACCCTTTATTGAGATATAGGAGGAGCCATTTGTGTGGGGGCTGTGATGATGGTGGTATATGTGTGTGTTCAGGGGGCTTGGTGGAGTTTCTTTTATTGATAAGTTTAATATAATTATTAGATCAAGTTCTATAATCTAAATTACTACCTTCCTTTATCCCATCAACAATTAGTTGTTAGTTTCTTTTGCTTCTACCTCTGTCACTTTTCTGGATCCCGTATCACCTTCCTGTACTCACTGACTGACATTGCTCTTCAATCCTTCTAGTCTGGGTTATTAAAACAACCTTTCCATGCTCTCTCTGCTACTCATCAGTGCTCTATCTTGTTCATCTCAAGCGTTAAAGACAGATTGCTTACGTGCTAAGTCACTTCAGTCTCTTTGTGACTTCATAGACTATAACCCACCAGACTCTTCTGTCCATGGGATTCTCCAGGCAAGAATAGTGGAGTGGGTTGCCATGACTTCCTCCAGGAGATCTTCCTGACCCGGGGATTAAACCCGCATCTCTTATGTCTCCTGCATTAGCAGGTGGATTCTTTACCACTAACAAGACAGATTAATGCTTTTGAAATGCTGTGGATTTGATGTCACTGTCCAGCCCAAGATGTTTGAAGACGTCTGCTCATTTTCCACATTCATTTCCTCTTCTGGTATTCAAGGTATTCCAAAATCTAACCCTAAGCTTCCACATTTAAAATTAATTTGTCATTATTGCTTATCACTAATTTCAATTCTATCAATTGAATTGTTCTTTATGACAGAATTATCCAGCTCCCTGCTAACCTTTCAACCCATTTTCACTAGACCATACCTCTTTTCATTTGAGATCAATTGTAATTCTCTCTCCTTAAGTACATACTCAACTCCTACCACCAATAGATAGTAATCAGTCTCTATTCAAACTCCCATTTTTAACTTTGTTATACTATTTATGTCCATGAGTTTAAAATTGTATCTTTAATTATAAAGTAATTCCTCCAGAGAAGATCTTGCTTGGCTAAAGGATAATCCAGGTAGAGATGGAACTTTCTATAGTCAAGGTGTAGACTGTTAAATAACAGTGTAACACATACTAGTTTTTAAGACCAATGCAATCATACCAGTGCAGTCAATGGCTGTAAATTCTTAAAATATTGAATGCATTTGATTTATTTTAATCTCACTTGCCTCATCTCAGTTGGAGAAGTGAAACTGCTTGTAATATCAACAAGACAAGGATTACCTTTACAAATGGAAAAGATATAGTATTTTGATCCCATATAAGTACCCATACAACAGTATTCTTATAATTGTTTCTTGAGATCAATTCTGCTACCAAGTATGTAGAGATATGATCAATTTTGTTGGGCATATTTTTCTTAGATAATAAGCCCCATGTTCAAAGGGAAGCAAAGACTTAAGTTTTTGCCAGGAATGACCTTTCACTATAAGAGTTATTTTAAATGTCTATTCTTATCACCAAAGACTTAGTCTGAAAGGAGTAAAAAAATCAATACACCTATTGAAAGATGGTGAAAAGACAAAGTAGATGATATAGTTGGAGCATTTAAGGGTAGAGAAATATGGAAAGAGATTGCATTAATTTGGGAAGTAAAAAATATCAAATGTCCTGTCATTTAAAATCTTATTAATATTAGGACCAAATCTGAAGAAGTATATAATCTTTCAGTAAGAGTCCAAGTTAAAGATTCTAACTTAAAAATAATATAGTTCTAGGAATAATTGTGATCAAATGTGTTGGATAGAAATCAAATAAGCACATTTTAGACATAAGCTCAGATAATAAAAATGCCACTTAAAGGGCTTAACTGAAACAAGGCAAAATTCATAATCACAGACTAGAACTTCTGGAAAGAAGGGCTCCCTGGAGGCAAGGACGCTTATCTTCGAGACCCTGTGGATTCAAGTACTTGACCTACAGGATGACTGAAAACATCATGAGGCTGGACACTCTGCAGGCTTGTCCTCCAGCACAGTGACTTCTCCCATTTCTATTTTTATAGGGCAAGCTTGAGAGAGTGCTTGAAAGAAGCAAGACAAAACAACATGCATTTGGACACCAAATAACCCAAACTAGGATATCACATCTTTAAATATGCTACTAAGAATATCCAGTGCATAGACCTTAAGACATGGGGAAGTCAGAGTCTTACAATTGGACTCAGCTATATTTATCTACAACCCTACTTGCCTATCCACTAAGCACCTCTGATGAAATGTCAGTGTCACGGTTAGTGCTTTTTATAATAACAAGGCTGCAAAGTGAAGGAGAAAAACATCCATGTTATGTGTTACAGAATGTTGAGTCTATGATGTGCTGTGCTGTGTTTGGTTGCTCAGTTGTGTCCAACTCTTTGTGACCCCATGGACTATAGCCCGCCAGGCTCCTCTGTCCATGGGGACGCTCTAGACAAGAAAACTGGAGTGGGTTGCCATGCCCTCCTCCCAAGGATCTTCCCAACTCAGGGATCGAACCCAGGTCTCCTACCTTGCAGGTGAATTCTATACCATGTGAGCTAGCAGGGGTTTATGATAAGCCTCTCAAAAAATCAATTTCATGCCTTCCATAGGTGCAAAGAGGTGAAAAGTCTTGACAAAGGTCACTCAGAGATCAAATCACTGTCAGAACTTTGACGGGAAGTGATATCTCTTTTTGTTTTTCTATGCAATCTTCAATGAAATTTTGTGAAGAAAGAGAATGAAAGAGTCAGGAAGAGAGAGAGAAAGGAAAGAAGAAAGTGAAAAGAAAATAGCAACAAAGGTAGCTCAGCATATATTCTATTTTTGTCTACATAAAAAAGACAAACCAGAGGATTATTCAAATTCTAGACATCCAGATTTTCATTTTGGCTATGCTTGGATTTCCCAGATTGGACAAATTAAAAGAAAAAATACATTTGATCCTTAATCTTTTCTGTATCACCACTCTTAAATCTTAGCCTTAGCCCAAACTTTTGTATGATGGGGCCCAAACTTCCTAAAGTTCCTAAAACACGAGCTTTATGATATGTCAGTACTGTCTCATGAGACAAACTATGGGGAAACCTGTAAAATAAAAAACAAACTAACCTTTCATTCATCAATGTATTGTCCAAGTCTACTAAAACACAGTGAGAATCCTCAAAAATATTTCTCTTTTGATTATTTATTAATAATTGCCCTACCCAAGATGGTTACTTTTGCAACAAGGCTCCATTGCAAAACTCTGATAATAAATACAAACAACCATTTAAACCGTATATAGTGTTATTTTTATAGAAGTAGTAAAATTCTGGTATACACATAAATGAAAATTTATTTTATGTTGAAAGATGTGTCTATGCATTGTTTTAAATTCTCATTTGGAGTTACTAAGCTAATGTTTATTACTGGTACCTGGATTTTAGTTGCAAGTTTTCTATTTATGAGGAATGATATTCTCTTAGTAAGATAGAATGGCATTAAAATATCTAGAATCTACTCTAACTTCAGTGACATATGCTATATGAAATATGTATATGTTAGTTTTATGAAACATTACTAAGTACCTGTCTGAAAATATCAAAATACAGACAGATAAAAATTCAAGGCTTATTCTTTGTGGGCATTTTCCCCATAGGTTATTTTTCAGAATATTTCCAATAGTATTTGTTTAATTCAGTACCACTTGTTCCATTTTATGTTTTCTGTATATTTTGGCCACAAATGTAGTTTGATCAAACAGAAACTTTCATAAGTTGAAAGTTGCAGATATTGGAACTACATAAAATTCAATATGACTTCAAAAGAAACAGATCAATAGTGATCTGTAATTTGTGTGCCTTTGTTAAGTCATGCTGTACCTGTTACAGAAGCCTCTGCAATTCACCATCCTTCTGGTGTGCATTATTCAAGGCTCAGTGCATTTGCAAATCCTCACTAAAGCCCTTAAGAATATCTTCTAGCTATTAGCTCCTGTCTTTTTGGGGAGGGGGGAGGTGAGTAGTTATTAAAACAGTTATTTTTGTAAAAGTAAACATGATCCAGAGAGGAAATAGCTGATATTATTAATTTTTGATAGCTCTAACATTTATTTAATATGACATATCTTTACCAAAGGGCTTGCTTCCCAGGTTGCTCAGTGGTAAAGAATCCACCTGCAATGCAGGAAACACCAGTTTGATCCTTGGGTAGGGAAGATCACCTGGAGAAGGACATGGCAATTCACTCCAGTATTCTTGCCTGGCAAATCCCATGGACAGAGGAGCCTGGTGGGCTACAGTCCATGGGGTCCCAAAAGAGTCAAAAATGACTTAGCGACAGACATTCATTTTTCCTGGAGTTGTAAAATTCACAAATTGAACTCAGATTTGAACCGATCCACTCTCTTCAACTTTGAGGATTTGATTTCTTCTTTTAAATTAATATAACATATTTGGAGAGTAGTTAGTTCATTTTACAGCATGCTGACTTTTAGGTATAGAATGTTAGTCCCAACAAGATGCAGATGCCTGAAGTAGGCCACTGCATTAGCATGTTGCTTTAATTGACTTACTTTCCATAAGCTTAGCCATATAAGCATTTCCATAAAACACTCTATAGTAAATGTTCAAGTGAATTAAGATACTAAGTTCCAGGATTGTGTATATCATGAAAGAAAAATGAGTTCTTAGATCTGTGTTATACATTCTGTGTAGTTTCCAGTGCTTGCAAATAATTATAGCAAAAAGTGTTTAGAACAGCAGTTGCTTACTATATGGTTTAGAGGAAAAAGTGGAGATAAATACACAAATGCAAAGGAACTAAATCTATTGCTACATTATCTGCTGGATTTTGAGAAAAGGATTTCTCATTGGATGTAATTTATATTAAAAAGCCAAAGTGTGAGAATGCATTCAGTTAGCTATGATATTTTCTTTAAACTGAGTTGGAAAAAATTCTCTTACTATCTGTGTACTCTACTGAATTTCAAGCACGTGAAACAAGCAAAACACTTCTTGGAAGAAAAACAGCTTGTGCACCATTTAATGCCAAGTATATTCTCAGGAAACAGAATGGAATCGCTTTTAAAAATGTATAATATTGTCTCTTAAAGGCAAATGCTATGCCATTCACATGAATTATAAATGAAGCACTCAAGTTAAGGACTAAAAAAATAATCAGTCTTAAAACTGCACTCACAAATAGCATCATTTCACATAAGTTTTAGGTCTATAGTCCAGGGTCCTATCTAATATTAGTATAATGCACCACAGGTTATATAGCTAAATTATATTCCAGTGAAATTTAAGGATTTAACATATGTTATCTCAGTGATTGTAGCTCGTCTTAAAATGCATGAATTTTCTCCATGATTGGCTTGTTTTTTAAGTGCCTGATCCTTTCATTCGCTACATGAATTACTTCTAAGTACTTGTTCACATCTGAGAGGGAATCCAGACTGTATGACAAAAATCATCTGTCATATCATGTCAGCTTGCTTTTCTTTTTGACCTATTCCATTAAAAATAGACTCCTGTTGCACCAAAGAATATTCCACCTAGATTCTATATTAATTAAAACAAAGGTTTACTTTCATGTTTTGGCAGGCAGTGTTACAAAATGAATCAATCAGCAGCAAATGTCTTGCAAATTGTTTCGATTATTCTATTTAGGTAGTCAGCATAACAGTTTCTTCCTGAAGACTGTGGTTTCAAAGTATCGCTATGAAAACCAAAACAGAGCAGATAAAACTGCTCTGTCAAACTTCTTTTTGTCAATTCATTGCCTTCTTTGAAGAGTTATTTTCTGCCTTGCTCTCAGTTCTGGCATTTCTAATTAGTAACTTACCATAAAAAAATCTTGTATTAATTTTACAAGAGTTTCTTGTTTAAAGAGTTGAAAGGTACTGAGCATATTTGTTCAGGCTTAGCACTTCATAGAGGCAGTTGGATTCCGACTGTGATGCTGTGTTAATATATCCACCGAGGAGGAAGAAACTAAAGCTTCAACACTTAAGGATGTGTTTCTCTGGTGTTTCAGTGGTAAAGAACCCACCTGCTAATGCAGGGGACACTGGTTCGATCCCTTGTCCAGAAAGATCCTACATGTTGCAGGAAAACTAAGCCTGTGCCCCACAACTACCCAAACCTGTTCTCTAGAGCCTGTGTTCTGCAATGAGAAGCCTGTGCAACTACAGAGTAATCCCCGCTCACCACAGCTGGAGAGAGCCCATGCAGAGCAACGAAGACTCAGCACAGCCACAAATTGATGGATTAATTGCTTTAAAAAGAAGACTTAAGGGTGTTTCCCAAGGTCAAAGCCAAGTCTCCCCTCATATCTGTTCAATAAAGCATGGCTTGTTTCATGTTAAATTATATATGATGGTATAGATTGTATTTATACCTATTTTCAGGGATTATTGGCAACTTCAGTTTTTTTATTTTTTCTTCTATTGTGGATTCCAATAGTTATAACAACCCACAATTATAACACTAATTAATATCATTATGAATAATTTTGTGTTTTATAGACTTTCAGTCTGTTCATGTGAATCAGCTGAAATTAATGGTTTCTATTTAGTGGTGTAAAATACAGCATCATATCTCCAAATTCTCTATGTTTGCAGTAGGAAAGTGGAAAACAGCCCTGCCCTGTTTTCCTGCATAAAATGGTGTTCTGCTATGGGTACTTGTTTCTTCACAGTTAAAACCTATAACCACAGAAAATTCCTCATTATTCACAGCATCTTTAGGCTGGAATAAAATAAATTTGGAGGAATATACTTCAAATAAGTCTTGACAACAGATGTGCGAAAGAATACACTTTGAGTAAATTTGTGGAACCAGGGATTTTTTTTTTTTTTTTAGCCATTTTGGGGCAATGGGGAAGAAGGTTAAGAATTGTGTTGTTTGATTATAAGTCAATAATCATTGGTTCTTTAATAAGTCACCATTAACTTATTTTGAGTTCTGTCATCTTCTATATTGTATTTGCTTCCTCAAGATGTGTTGGAGCCCATAGGTATGAATCTCTCAATAAAACATCCAAAGCAAACGATGGAAAGGAAAGAAAAATTAGTGAGAGGAGAGGAGAGAAAAAGAAGAGAAAGGGAGATGGGGAGGAGCAGAGAGGAACAGCATAGTCGTGAGACAAAGGATACTTGACAAGTTCAGTTTGGCTCAGTTCAGTTGCTCACTAGTGTCCGACTCTGTGCGACCCCATGAATCACAGCATGCCAGGCCTCCCTGTCCATCACCAACTCCTGGAGTACACCCAAACTCATGTGCATCAAGTTGGTGATGCCATCCAGCCATCTCATCCTCTGTCGTCCCCTTCTCCTCCTGTCCGCAATCCCTCCCAGCATCACGGTCTTTTCCAATGAGTCATTTCTTCACATGAAGTGGCCAAAGTATTGGAGTTTCAGCCACAGCATCAGTCCTTCCAATGAACACCCAGGACTGGTCTGCTTTAGGATGGACTGGTTGGATCTCCTTGCAGTCCAAAGGACTCTCAAGAGTCTTCTCCAGCTCCACAGTTCAAAAGCATCAATTCTTTGGCAGTCAGCTTCCTTCACAGTCCAACTCTCACATCCATACATGACCACGGGAAAAACCATAGCCTTGACTAGACGGACCTTTGTTGGCAGAGTAATGTCTCTGCTTTTTAATATGCTATCTAGGTTGGTCATAACTTTCCTTCCAAGGAGTAAGCGTCTTTTAATTTCATGGCTGCCATCACCATCCGCAGTGATTTTGGAGCCCCAAAAATAAAGTCTGACACTGTTTCCACATCTATTTCCCATGAAGTGATGAGACCAGATGCCATGATCTTCGTTTTCTGAATGTTGAGCTTTAAGGCAACTTTTTCACTCTCCTCTTTTCACTTTCATCAAGAGGCTTTTTAGTTCCTCTTCACTTTCTGCCATAAGGGTGGTGTCATCTGCATATCTGAGGTTATTGATATTTCTCCCGGCAAATGTTACTAATCACACATCACAGGAGAGAGGATTACACATTCGTATAACAATCAAGGCCATTTTATTCAAGTGAGATGAAATTTTGATCTGAGGATCTAAGGGGAGGTTTTCTTTCTTCCAGAGTTTTTGCTTGGCTTTTCTTATCGTTTGTCGCAAGCTAAAAAGGGTTGAGTGGGTTACCCAGGTGGTTCTAGTGATAAAAGAATCCATCTTCCAATTCAGGAGACATTCAAGAGATGCAGGTTTGATCCCTGGGGTAGGAAGATACGCTGGAGAAGAAGGAAATTGCAACATACTCCAGTATTCTTGCCTAGACAATCCCATGGACAGAGGAACCTGGCGGGCTACAGTTCATAGTGTCACAAGGAGTTGGACATAACTGAGCACGTGCATACACACACACACACACACACACACACACACACACACACACCCCAACAAGGGGCAGGGATCTTACAGCTGAGCACAAAGACATCAAATCCCAAGTGTCAGACACACTCATTTCGTGCAGAGTTGGAAAGAATGTAGATAAATGGCCAGAGATCAAAGACCTTTTGAGCCTGAAGAAGGAAGTTTAGAGAACTGTGTTTCAGAAGGCTGTTCCTTCTTTGCTCACTCAGTGTTGGAAAAGGCTCTGGGGAAACTCTTGCTTTACCATTAGAATGTGATTCTCAGCCTAAAGAATTAAAGCCCTCTTGCTGAGTAGGCTGAGCTATAGATCCTAGTGAATATGCCTCACATTTCCAGAGCAAAAGAGACAGCCAAGGACAGGAAATAATGTGAAAAGAAGGAAAATAAAGTCTGGACTTCTGGGATGTATAGAGAATCACTGAGCTTGATGCGTTGAGAGTAAACCACAGCTGGCCTCCTATGCCTCACCTCAAACTGATCTGAAAGTCTTATTAGGGGACAAAGAGATCTCCTCCTTGACCCTGCAGAGCACCGTCCACTAGCGCTGCCTGAGGTGGAAACTGCTGAAGAGAGGCAGGAAAATGTGACCTTCACTGGATCAGAGCTGAGAGGTGTGTGCAACAGAGACCAGTGAGTGCCCTCTGAGAGACAGGATTAGGCTCTTCAGACTCTTGGCTGTCTAACAAACATGCTAGGGAGGGAACAATCCTGGATAAGCTGAGAAATCTCAGGGGATATCTGTGAATACTGAGTGAGATAAAGATGCCTGAACTTGACTGAATATTTACCTGATTGAAACCATTTTAAAGTGAGAGTGACTAGAAAATCGTAGATAGCAACATTAGCTTTTCCTCTATCAAGCAGACATGAGACTCCAAAAAGTGAATTAGATTCTATTAAGGAAACAGAGTTTTAGGTTTCATACTTAGATTTCTATGTAGCTAGTCTCTGTTACATTTCTACAGAGTCATTTTTTTTTTTTTTGACTCACCTCAGAAAAGTTTTGCATACTACTTTCTGTGTAAGAACATAAAAGTGATCTTATTGGAGGATTTTTTGTTTTTATTAGATGTGAGCTCAGTTGCTCATATCTAGTCTAGAAAAAGTGCCTGTGGGTAAAAGAAGACTAAAAAATTTTAAAGTCAGTCTAATGGTTGATTTTATGATTCTTAAATATGTCTTTCATCATCAACACCATCTACCAACAAGCACATTCAGATTTTCATGTAAGAGAAAAGGCAGTGCAATGATGCTATGGAATAATAATAAAAAAGTGGGCAACGTTAATCCAGCACAGGTCACAATAACAAAGAGGTGTTGTCTCCATATATTATTGCAGGGAACTACTGGTAAGTGCGGTAAGAAATAGAATATAGCAATCATATAGACAGATATTAAAATTCCAGGTTTGTCATGTCCTTATAAAGGCTAATTAAAGCATATAATCAGAATGTAGAATGAGAGAAGTCATTAGAGAATCTAACCAGAGAGTCATGCATACATTGACTGTACCCAAATCATTGGTCTCTAACTTTGCTTCTGTATAATGATTTTTTTCTAGTACTATATAAAATTTCTAACTGAAAAAGTGAGTGTACAATTTTGTAGGCCACTTTTGAGGAAGTCATGTGTATAGTTAAATTTGTGTGGGCATCTGAAAGATGCTAAGCAGTCACACAGACCTCAGATTTTTACTCCTATTCCTTTGGTGTCTATAATAAAGTTTACCATTAAAATTAAGTTATTCTATCTTTAGAAAGTCAAGTCCGTAAAAATGCAAATATGTCTGAAGCAAACAGTACAGTAGCTTTCATTTATTCACAGAGAAATGCAAAAATAGACAAAATTATGACAAATGTGGATGTGCCCTGGAAGTGAAATAATGAATACAGGAAAGTCTATGGAGAAGTCAACATTCATATTGAGTCTGGGTGTGGATAGTGCCTGATGAAATAAACATGGATTTGACATTGAATCAACAAAAAAAAAATGGGCAGGGGAGGACACAAGTGTATTTGCAAATAATGTACTTTGATTTTTAACTTGATAGTAGATCCTGTACTAGTATTCAGTTCAGTCGCTCAGTCATGTCTGACTTTGCAACCCCATGGACTGCAGCATGCCAGGCTTCTTTGTCAAACACCAACTGCTGGAGTTTACTCAAACTCTTGTCCAACAAGTCAGTAATGCCATCCAACCAACTCATCCTTGCTGTCCCCTTCTCATTCCTTCAGTCTTGCCCAGCATTAAGGTCTTTTTCAATGTGTCAGTTCTTCACATCAGGTGGCCAAAGAATTGGAGTTTCAGCTTCGACATCAGTCCTTCCAAACAATATTCAGGACTGATTTCTTTTAGGATGGACTGGTTTGATCTCCTTGTAGTCCAGGGGACTCTGAGGAGGCTTCTTCAACAACACGATTCAATCTCAAAAACGACAGAATGAGTACTACTTCTAGTAAGAAAGAAAAAATTAAAGCCTAGAGATTGTACGTCCAGATGTTCAAGATGGTTTTAGAAAAGGCAGAGGAACCAGAGATCAAATTACCAATATCAGCTGGATCATCAAAAAAGCAAGAGAGTTCCAGAAAAACATCTGTTTCTGCTTTATTGACTATGCCAAAGCCTTTGACTGTGTGGATCACAATAAACTGTGGAAAATTCTGAAAGAGATGGGAATTCCAGACCACCTGACCTGCCTCTTGAGAAACCGTATGCAGGTCAGGAAGCAACAGTTAGAACTGGACATGGAGCAACAGACTGGTTCCAAATAGGAAAAGGAGACTGTCAAGGCTGTAGATAGTCACCCTGCTTATTTAAATTATATGCAGTGTACATCATGAGAAACGCTGGGCTAGAAGAAGCACAAGCTAGAATCAAGATTGCCGGGAGAAATATCAATAACCTCAGATATGCAGATGACACCACCCTTACGGCAGAAAGTGAAGAAGAACTAAAGAGCCTCGATGAAAGTGAAAGAGGAGAGAGAATAAGTTGCCTTAAAGTTCAACATTCAGAAAACTAAGATCATGGCATCTGATCCCATCATTTCATGGCAAATTGATGGAGAAACAGTGGAAACAGTGTCAGACTTTAATTTTGGGGGGTCCAAATCACTGCAGATGGTGATTGCAGACATGAAATTAAAAGATGCTTAACTCCTTGAAAGGAAAGTTATGAACAACCTAGATAGCATATTAAAAAGCAGAGATAGTTTTCTATGTACAAGTCTTTTGTTTCCTTAGGTAGATATATTCCTAAGTATTTAATTCTTTTTGTTGCAACAGTGAATGGAATAGTTTCCTTAATTTCTCTTTCTATTTTCTCATTATTAGTGTATAGGAATGCAAGGGATTTCTGTGTGTTGATTTTATATCCTGCAACTTTACTGCATTCATTGATTAGCTCTAGTAGTTTTCTGGTAGAGTCTTTAGGATTTTCTGTGTAGAGGATCATGTCATCAGCGAACAGTGAAAGTTTTACTTCTTCTTTTCCAATTTGTATTCCTTTTATGTCTTTTTCTGCTCTGATTGCTGTAGCCAAAACTTCCAGAACTATGTTGAATAGTAGTGGTGAGAGTGGGCACCCTTGTCTTGTAGTGAAAGTAATCAAAGAGGACACTAATAGATGGAGAAATATACCGTGTTTGTGGATTGAAAGAATAAATATTGTCAAAATGAGTATACTACCAAAAGTAATTTATACATTCAATGCAATCCCTATCAAGTTACCAACGATATTTTTCACAGATCTAGAACAAATAATCTCACAATTTGTATGGAAATACAAAAAACCTCAAATAGTCAAAGCAATCTTGAGGAAGAAGAATGGAACTGGGGGAATTAACCTGCTGGACTTCAGACTCTACTACAAAGCCACAGTCATCAAGATAGTAAGGTACTGGCATAAAGACAGAAATATAGATCAATGGAACAAAACAGAAAGCCCAGAGATAAATCCACGCACCTATGGACACCTTATCTTTGACAAAGGAGGCAAGAATATAAAATGGAAAAAAGAGAGTCTCTTTAACAAGTGGTGCTGGGAAAACTGGTCAGCCACTTGTAAAAGAATGAAACTAGAACACTTCTTAACACCATACACCAAAATAAATTCAACATGGATTAGAGAGCTAAATGTGAGACCAGATTCTGTAAAACTCCCAGAGGAGAACGTAGGCAAAACATTCTCCGACATAAATCATAGTAGGATCCTCCAAGACCCACCTCCCAGAATATTGGAAATAAAAGCAAAAATAAACAAATGGGACCTAATTAAAATCAAAAGCTTCTGCACAGCAAAGGAAACTATAAGCAAGGTGAAAAGACAGCCTTCAGAATGGGAGAAAATAATAGCAAATGAAGCAACTGATAAAGGATTAATCTCCAAAATATACAAGCAGCTCCTGCAGCTCAATTCCAAAAAAATAAGTGACCCAATCAAAAAATGGGCCAAAGAACTAAACAGACATTTCTCCAAAGAAGACGTAAAGATGGCTAACACACACATGAGAAAATGCTCAACATCCCTCATAATCAGAGAAATGCAAATCAAAACCACAATAAGATACCATATCACACCAGTCAGAATGGCTGCTATCCAAAAGTCTACATGCAATAAATGCTGGAGAGGGTGTGGAAAGAAGGGAACCCTCTTACACTGTTGGTGGGAATGCAAACTAGTACAGCCACTATGGATGGAGAACAGTGTGGAGATTCCTCAAAAAACTGGAAATAGAACTGCCATATGATCCAGCAATCGTACTCCTGGGCATATACACCAAGGAAACCAGAATTGAAAGAGACACATGTACTCCAATGTTCATCGCAGCACTGTTTATAATAGCCAGGACATGGAAGCAACCTAGATGTCCATCTGCAGACGAATGGATAAGAAAGCTTTGGTACATATACACAATGGAGTATTACTCAACCATTAAAAAGAATACATTTGAATCAGTTCTAATGAGGTGGATGAAACTGGAGCCTATTATACAGAGTGAAGTAAGCCAGAAAGAAAAACACCAATACAGTATCAGTTCAGTTCAATTCAGTTCAGTCGCTCAGTCGTGTCCGACTCTCCGCGACCCCGTGAATCACAGCACACCAGGCCTCCCTGTCCATCACCAACTCCTGGAGTACACTCAAATCCCTGTCCACAGAGTCGGTGATGCCATCCAGCCATCTCATTCTCGGTCGTCCCCTTCTCCTCCCGCCCCCAACCTTTCCCAGCATCAGAGTCTTTTCCAGGGAGTCAACCCATCGCATGAGGTGGCCAAAGTATTGCAGTTTCAGCTTTAGCATCAGTCCCTCCAATGAACGTCCAGGATTGATCTCCTTTAGAATGGACTGGTTGGATCTCCTTGCAGTATAAGGGACTCTCAAGAGTCTTCTCCAACACCACAGTTCAAAAGCATCGATTCTTCGGCGATCAGCCTAGTATACTAAAACATATATATGGAATTTAGAAAGATGCAAATGATAACCCTGTATACGAGATAGCAAAAGAGACACAGATGTATGGAACAGTCTTTGGGACTCTGTGGGAGAGGGTGAGGGTGGGATGATTTGGGAGAATGGCATTGAAACATGTATGTTGTCATATGTGAAACGAATCGCCAGTTCAGGGTCGATGCATGTTATAGGATGCTTGGGGCTGGTGTGCAGGGATGACCCAGAGGGAGGATAAGGGGAGGAGGGAGGTGGGAGGAGGGTTCAGGAGGGGGAACTCATGTACACCCGGGGTGGATTCATGTCAATGTATGGCAAAACCAACCAATATAATATTGTAAAATAAAAAAAACAAAGAAAAAAAAAAAGCAGAGATATTACTTTGCCAACAAAGGTCCGTCTAGTCAAGGCTATGGTTTGTCCAGTGGTCATGTATGGATGTGAGGGTTGGACTGTGAAGAAGACCGATTGCCAAAGAGCTGAAGCTTTTGAACTGTGGTGTTGGAGAAGACACTTGAGAGTCTCTCGGACTGCAAGGAGATCCAACCAGTCCATCCTAAAGCAAACTAGTCCTGGGTGTTCATTGGAATGACTGATGCTGAGGCTGAAACTCCAATATTTTGGCCACCTCATGCTAAGAGTTGACTCATTAGAAAAGACCCTGATGCTGGGAAAGATTGAGGGCAGGAGGAGAAGGGGATGACAGAGGATGAGATGGCTGGATGGCATCACCGACTCAATGGATGGAGGAGCCTGATGGGATACAGTCCATGGGGTTGCAAAGAGTCAGAATGACTGAGAGACTAAGCACAGCACAGGATCCATGTATATGTATGGCTGAGTCCCTTTGCTGTCCACTCAAAACTATCACAATATTGTTAATTGGCTATACTCCAATGTAAAATAAAAACTTTAATTTAAAAAAAAAAGAAATAACATTGTAACAAATTCAGTGAAGACTTTTAAAAAACAAAGCATCTCTAGCAGAATAATGGTGTAGTGAGTACTGTATGTCTTAATACAGAATGAAATAGTTAGCTAGAAATTAGAAAAACATAGCAGAATCATTATCTTACCTTGCACATGCTCAGTTGCTCAGGCATTTCCAACTGTTTGCGACCCCATGGACTGTAGCCTGCCAGGCTCCTCTCTCTATGGGATTCTTCAGGCAAGAATACTGGAGTGGGTAGCCGTTTCCTCCTCCAGGGGATCTTCCTGACCGAAGGATCAAATCTGTTTTCTGCATTGGCAGGTGGATCCTTTACCACTGAGCCACCTGGGAAGCAGAATCATTAGGAGGTGATAAAACAGCAAGTGACAAACATGTGCAGAGGGGTCTAGAATCACGGTGGTCTTCCAAGCAAAGATGCTTAAAACACTATAGTTTCCCAGGGTCCCTAGGCTATGAGTGGAGAGGAGAACATAGAAAGGCTGATGGTGGAAGAGTACTTTAGATAAATTTCACTGCTTTATATTCTTGCTTGGATCCTGTGAACAATGTTTGTTGTTGTTGTTTGTTTGCTTCTTTGTTTATTACTCAGACTTGTATGAAGAAGTGGCAGTGATTGTTTGGGGGAGATTGTAAATAAACTCTTATTCTGGTAGAATAAAGAGGAAAAACAATAATAAAAAATAAAGACCGTGCAACATTTCTTTCTTGTGTTACCCTCTTGTGCTTGGTAAGCCGAAAATTTCCATTTTCTCACTCAGTTAGATTGCATTTCCCAGAGGTCCATGACTGTTCCACCAGTTGCTAATAGATGTTACAAAACAAAGCAAATCAGACAAAACAATAACTATAATAATAGCACCTCTGTGGTCAATAAAGTTGTAAAAGTTGTAGGTTAAAAACTAAATAATTTCCATGACTACAATTCTTTCAGTGCCTTTAATAAGCCACTTTGCATTTTAAGGTCCAAGCAGAGAATATACAATGTAGCATTTGCCAAAACTATTTTAATGTAGACATAATTTTGTTTTATTGTTAAGTAGACTGTTGCATAGGGCTAGAAATCCTCAAAACATTTTCAGAAAATTCTACATTGGAGACTTGCTGCCATTCCCATCATCCTTATAGGAAGATATCTAAACTTGTGAATAGCTGTATGATTATCGGCTATCCACAGAGCTCAGTTGGTAAAGAATCTGACTACAATACAGGAGACCCCAGTTTGATTACTGGATAAGGAAAATCCACTGGAGAATCGATAGGCTACCCACTCCAGTATTCTTGAGCTTCCCTTGTCGCTCAGCTGGTAAAGAATCCACTTGCAATGCAGGAGACATGGGTTGGGAAGATCCCCTGGAGAAGGGAAAGGCTACCCACTCCAGTATTCTGGCCTGGAGAATTCCATGTACTGTACAGTCAAGGGGTCACAAAGAGTAGGACATGACTGAACTACTTTCACTTTTTCACTTATCATCTGCACAATTCAGAATATGCCACATGATCTGACTATATAATAATTTCATTGTAAATAAAATGTGCTTTCATCCAAGAAGTCATTTTGAATATGCTTGAAATCATGTATTAAACTTAAGTTCATTGTTCATGTTGCACTTGTAGATAGTTATATCAGTTAAAATATGTTTGACATTTTACTGAAATTATGCTCTTAAATTGTATTCTTTTAAAAGCCACAACATGGAAAGATAACATGTCTTTATGAAATAAACAATGAAATGATTCACCCTCCAGTATAAAAATACAAATGGGGTATCTTTATTTTGGAATCTCAATTGTACTTTCAATTCAAGGAATATGAAATTGTATTTAAATACATGCTTCTTTACACAGCTGTAAGCAAGGACATGCTCTTAACTTAGAATTTATTCTATTCTGATTTTGCTGAAATTTAAAGATGTGCCTGGACATTTATTATATGATTGCTTGGTTCTCAAAAAAAGAGGATGAAATTCTAAAAGCAAAACAAAAATGTTTAACTGATTTGGGTGAGTATATACCAGACAAAAATGTTAGGTGAATACTTTATTGTATTACCTACTGTTAATAGAAAATTAATTTTGCTGCCTAAGCATTGCTGTGATTCTCTAGTACATGTGTGACTGCATTCTGCTATCTTCTGTAGGATATTCTCTATTTTTTATAAAAACTCTTTACCATTCATAAAATAGAAGGATTCATTAAAATATTTAATATGGAGAAAAATCAGTGTACAAAATATGCAGCAGGAAATATAGAGTATTCTAAGATTTGTTTAAATGTTCTCTTCAAAGCATAAATAAGTAATCAAAATAAAATGCTAAAAAATTAAAAGTCAAGGAAATGCTGTTGTTGCCTCTCTCTCTCTGTCTCTATCTCTGCCCCTGTTTGCTCTCATATTTCTTTTCTATCAACTCCTTTCTCTTCTCTCCTCTCTTCTCCAAGGTCAAAATTTCTAAGTTAAATGGAAGGCTCTAATTAGTGCCTTATCTCATTACATAGCCAAAGAATTTCAAATTAGTTCAACTTTAGTAAACTTGACAGCTTCTATTCAGAGGAAGAACTGCTTCAAATTACCACTACACTTTTCCTTAGATTAAAGTAATTATGTATTAAATAATACACAATTTAGTTTTTTATAAGATGCTAACACTAGCCAGCATGGAATAATCCAAATACAGTTATTGCAATGTTTATTTACAACCACAATGTCATAAGCTGTGATGTGATTAAAAAAAAACAAACTCAAATTGCTATTTTCAGCTGTTTCTTAACAACACCATTTTTTAGCTTTTTTAATCACTTCCCTACCTCAATAATGTCATTTTCAGAAGTTTACAAATTTCCAATCAAATAAAAATTGAATAACATAAACTAAGGAAATTAATAATTTTCAAAAAGAAAGAGGACTCTCATAGTATATCAGAACTCTATTCAATTTGAATATGTGTAACTCAAACTCCTCATTTTGTTGAAAACAAAATATGGACACGGGGAGAGGGGAGGAAGGGGTGAGATGTATGGAAAGAGTAACATGGACACTTACATTACCATATGTAAAATAGACAGCCAAGGGGAATTTGCTGTATGGGTCAGGAAACTCCAACAGGGGCTCTGTTATCAACCTACATGGATGGGGTGGGGAGGGAGATGGGAGGGAGGTTCAAAAGGGAAGGGATATATGTATACCTATGGCTGATTCATGTTGAGTTTTGACAGAAAACAACAAGATTCTGTAAAGCAATTATCCTTTGATAAAAAATAAATAAATTTTAAAAAATCTCTTTAACACTAAAAAAAAAAAAAATTGGGACTTCTCTGGCAGTCTAGTGTTTGAGATGCTGAGCTTCTCTTTCACGGGGCATGGGTAAGATCCATGGCTGGGGGAGCTAAAGATCCCACATGCCAACAGCAAGGCCAAATAAACAACAAACAAACAACAAAAACTATAGAAAACAAAACTGAATCCCTGGAGAGTTTGTGAGTCTTGCCAAATTCACACTGTTGATTAGAACAGTACAGCTTCCCTGGACTGGCTTTAGATTGGCTCAGACAGTAAAGAATCTTCCTGGAGTGCAGGACCCTGGGTTTGACCCCTGCATTGGGAAGATACCCTAGAGAAGGGAGTGGCTACCCACTCCAGTATTCTTGTCTGGGAAACCCCATGGACAGAGGAACCTGATGGGCTGCTGTCGATGGGGCTGCAAAGAGTTGGACATAACTGAAGTGTCTACCATGAAAAATTGACTGTTTCTTGAGACATTAGTTATGAAAAGATGGTAGATCTGGGGGTGAAGTTTCAAGCACAGGGAAAAGCAAGGGTGAAATTGGCAAAATGGGGATGAGCTTGGCATGTTGCTCCAGAAAATCAAAAAGTTGTCAAGTTTGGTACAATGAGTTAGAGGGAGATAAGAGACGTGTCCTTCAGGACTGTATAGACTTTTATTAGAAGTGAGAGTGTTATGTTGTGATTTGGGATAGAGTTTCAAGATTCTATGGGAGTAAGCCAAATACTAATGAGAAAGCAAAAGAATGCAGTCCTGTGGCTATTTACTTATTTTAGTTCTAGAACACTGTTGACTGATACTTGGTGAGTGGATTTCAGGTAGAATATTGGATTTAGGAAAAGAATTTAGAGGAATTTGCAATTTTGAAACAGCTGAAATAGAGAAGAATAATAATGTATGGAGTTAAGATAGAGCTTGGGAGTAAAGCCAGCAGAAACCAGGGAGAGTGAAGGAAAAGGAGAAATGATGTGCTCCTTCTAAATTTTTGGCATTAGACACTGGGTACATGGACGTGTATTTAATAGAGTTGAGGGTATTTAATAGAGTATGAAAGCAAACTAAAAATAAAGTAAATAAAAAGTTGAAATCAAGACAAGTTTTATTTTTAAGTTTTGTTTGTTCCTAAACTTATCTAAATAATCATAGCTATGCATCATGATATATTTTTGTCCAATAAATAAGCACCATTTGCAATAACAATCTGCTATTAATGTAGGTAAAATTGTTCAATGATTCTTCTTAGTTTGTGAAGGGAATAGACACTCTTCATGAAGAATAGAGTTGTAAAATGCTGTTCTTTTTTCAATGAAATTCTTCAACATCTTTTTTAACTTTAGCAATTATTAAAATTTAATAACCAATAATTATTATTATCAATGGTTACTTACTACTGTGTGTCATTGTGTATTCATTTATTGAATTCAACTCCAAATATTCAGAGATGTGGGTTAATAAAAACATCAATTCACAGAAAGGTGATGATATAGTTTATGAATGTTAAAAAAATGGTTAGCATATTATTTCCTAATATTCCTATCTATCCTATAAGCTAAGCTCAAAGGAAACAAGTTTGTATGTACTCAGAAAATAAAGAGATCAATATTGCTAATTCCTACAAAGAAGACTGCCACAGACTGTTTATCAATAACAGGTTCATAGACATAGATATCCCAAACTAGTCAACTTTTAATTCACTTTCAGTTAAAGTGTTGATAAGTTACCAAACTTATTAAAAAGCAGAGACATTACTTTGCCAACCAAGGTCCGTCTAGTCAAGGCTATGGTTTTTCCCATGGTCATGTATGGATGTGAGAGTTGGACTGTGAAGAAAGCTGATTGCCGAGGAATTGATGCTTTTGAACTGTGGTGCTGGAGAAGACTCTTGAGAGTCCCTGGGACTGCAAGGAGATCCAACCAGTCCATTCTAAAGGAGATCAATCCTGGGTGTTCATTGGAAGGACTGATGCTAAAGCTGAAACTGCAATACTTTGGCCACCTCATGCAACGAGTTGACTCACTGGAAAAGAGTCTGATCCTGGGAGGGATTGGGGGTGGGAGGAGACAGGAACGACAGAGAATGAGGTGACTGGATGGCATCACCGACTCGATGGACATGAGTTTGAGTGATCTCCGGGAGCTGGTGATGGACAGGAGGCCTGGCGTTCTGTGATTCATGGGGTTGCAAAGAGTCGGACACGACTGAGTGACTGAACTGAACTGAAGTTACCAAATTATTTTGAAATTTTCTTAATCATTAGTTCCTCTTTCAAGTTGTATGCAGGAAAAATGAAGAGATATAGTGGATGAAGCAATTTCATTTAAACAAAACAAAAATTAGAGTTAATAGAGGATTCGGAGCTATAACAGGAACTTTGCAACCAAATTTATATAGTGTGACCTATATTCTTTAGGTAAAGGAACTAAGACATAAAGAACCTATGGCCATAGATATTCTTGGCAGCAGGTCCAGGACAGAAACCCTGCCATTTCTTGAATTTCAAGTCAGTAGCACTGTACAAGTTTAATCTTCAGTAATTTTATGTTCAAGACCAATGGATGCACTTTATGGGCTCTATTTCTAATACAATTTAGGGATACCAGAGCTGTATTAAGAGTCTCTTCTGACTCGTGTTGCAAAGAGTCAGACACAACTGAGCTACTGAACTGACTGACTCACTGAGGGATACCAGATATGTGGTTGAGGAAAAATATAAACTAAAATGCATTAATTCCACAAAAGAAATTAATGTAAAATTTACTTGAGATTAATCAAAGCTGAATGAATCAAACGATAGAAAATGGCTTCCTTTTGTATGTCTGGCATTAGTGTTTAAGGATAGTGGAGTAAATAAAAGTAGAGGTGGCAGATGAGAACCATCTCATGTGAGAATAAAACTCTTTTGCTCAGTAAGGGCAGCATGTCTGGGTTAAATGAGATATGTATGAGTTAACAAAGTTAATAGAAAACATTTTTTTTCAAACCCAATCAAAACGCTTCTGTATCTGCTCAATGTATTGTTACTTGCCTAACCTAAGCACTTAAGTCGAAAGCTTTTATCGTGGCATTGAAGTTAAGTAAGACTTTATCAATACAAAATTATTACTGTTTACTATTACTATTAATAAGAATCTATGTCTATAATTGGTGAGATCACAGTTTTACATTAAAGAAATAAAGAAGAATTTATTAAAAAGAAGAAAGTTGATGTGAAGGATGACTCAAATTTAGAAACATGGTGAATCACCCTCAGATTTGGGGACAGAATGAGAACATTTGAAAAATGAGAATATATTGTTGTTGTTTTTCCAGTTTATCTAAGCCATCTTTCAAACTGTAATAGAAATTGTGGCTTGATATTAATTATTATAGGATTAAGAGATATGCAGGGGATTTTGGCTTCAACATGGCAGACTTAAGGAGACCTGGACATTTTTGAGCGATGGTTATATGAGTTGTGTATGTGTGATGGCCTTGGGAAAGTTAAGGTTGGAGCAAAAAGTCAGAAAGTTCTGAATGGCTACTAAGTGAACAAGTAAACAAATAGTTATTTCTTTACCCAAATGCCAAGAATCAAAAATATGGTAAAAATGCCGAATCGAATGCCAATCGATGTGACTTTTTTGTCTTTTATTTTCTTTTATTTGTAAGTTAAACTAATTAAAAAGAAAAAAATATTGTAGCATCTTGACAACTTAATTACAGAAGACAGCTTAATCATCAGAAAGGAAAGAAAGGAAGCCAACCTAAGGTCATTGTAATAAGCTCGGTTATGCTGGAGAATCAGACAGACTCAAAATCTCAAAGGCTGATGATAATAAATGTGTATATCTCGCTCATCAATAGTCCAGTGTGTTAACTGAGAGCTTTAATTCCTGTGTCCAGCTATTACCCAAGCTAATAGAACAGCCATCACCTTGCAAGCTGACAGCTGTTGTAACAGAGGGAAAGAGAATGCTGACAATTAAATATAACATGTCATATCCCCTCAAAGTTCAAGGGATGACACTACATACATGGCCTTACACAAAGGATGGGGAAGGGTGGACCTGCCATTTGTTCAGAAAAGAGGGAGTTTGAAATACTACCTAGGTGTCTATGGGGAGATGAGTGAGAGGCCTTGAAGCAACAAAAGTATTTTCTAATTTTCAAGGGACAGGGATATATAAAATATTGAGTTCGAGGTCTGATAAATTTAGCAACTCTTCTAAAGGAACTAAGGGAGTATGGATTCATATTGTTATTAATATATGAATTGGAGAATTAAAAAGTGACTGGAATGAAACTTTTGTTATCATGAATATAATTTATAGATGAAACTATAGAATGGGAATTTACAGGGGCATGAGAATCCAGAAAGGTAACCAAAAGGGTGAGGACAGAGTGTTAGTAATTGGTGCTGAGGGAGTGTGGAAGAAGAATACTTAACAAACACAACAGGGAAAAGAATAGAGTAGAAAATAGGTACTGCATTCAAGTGTGTTGTAAACAAAAAGAAGAGTTTCAAGAAGTGGCAAGTAGTTTCAAATACTGAAAATGAAGTTGGACAAAGCAGACAACGTTATTGGAATTAGCACAATTATAATAATAGTTAACTTGCAATCTTCACTGACACTAAGCCAGAATCCCTTTTAAGAGATTAATGCATATTGACTCATCTCATTTTAAAATTCCTCTGACAGATAATGGCACAATGAATGAGGTTAAACAAAAACAAGCAAGTGAAAAGTTGCATAACCAGTAAATGTCAAAGACAGGATTAGAACCAGGCATTCTGTCTGCAGAATCCTGGCCTACTTTTAATCCACGATATATATTCTACTGTTGGTTGCTAGGCATTTTTTTTCCCCAAATGAAGCAGAGGAATACAATCTGGATTATATACAAGTAATAATGGTGAATGGGGCATGGAAACCACAAGTACAGTGTGTGTGCTTTTAGTGTCTAAATATGAAAAGGGAATACCTTTTAAATGATTGAATGGACTGCACAGTAAGAAAAGGTTGAGGTTTTGGACATTATTTATTTTTAGAAAAGAATACCTTAAACATAATTAGCAGAAGAGAAGAGAGAAACTGAGTTAAACTTTGTAATAGTACATTCACTATTTATCATGTATTTTATCAAGTAGTTTATGCATTTCTTTATTCAGTTTATTGAAAAATTAGAAACCTTCTTCAGTTTGCAGAGCAATTAAGAGACAGCATCACAATTCATGTCCAGATTCCCTTGGTTTCAGAGCCTATATTATTTTTACTATATCATGTTAGCAACGGAGAAGGCAATGGCAAGCCACTCCAGTACTCTTGCCTAGAAAATCCCATGGACAGAGGAGCCTGGTGGGCTGCAGTCCATGGGGTCTCGACGAGTCGGACACGACTGAGTGACTTCACTTTCACTTTTTACTTTCACACATTGGAGGAGGAAATGGCAACCCACTCCAGTGTTCTTGCCTGGAGAATCCCAGGGACGAGGGAGCCTGGTGGGCTGCCGTCTATGGGGTCACACAGAGTCGGACACGACTGAAGTGACTTAGCAGCAGCAGCATGTTAGCAAAGTTAGTTAAAGGTTAATGAATCTACAAGACCTTCTAGACCTAACACCCAAAAAAGATGTCCTATCCATTATGCTGCTGCTGCTAAGTCACTTCAGTCGTGTCCGACTCTGTGTGACCCCATAGACGGAAGCCCACCAGGCTCCCCCTTCCCTGGGATTCTCCAGGCAAGAACACTGGAGTGGGTTGCCATTTCCTTCTCCAATGTGTGAAAGTGAAAAGTGAAAGTGAAGTCGCTTTCGACTGGTAGGACTGCAGCCCACCAGGCTCCTCCATCCATGGGATTTTCTAGGCAAGAGTACTGGAGTGGCTTGCCATTGCCTTCTCTGCCTATCCATTATAGGAGACTGGAATGCAAAAATAGAAAGTCAAGAGATAGCTGGAGTAACAGACACATTTGGCCTTGCAGTACAAAATGAAGCAGGGCAAAGGCTAACAGAGTTTGGCCAAGAAAATCCACAGGTTATAGCAAACATCCTCTTCCAACAACATAAGACAAGACTCTAAGCATGGACATTACCAGATGGTCAACACCAAAATCAGATTGTTTATATCCTTTGCAGCCAAGATGGAGAAGCTCTATACAGTCAGCAAAACAAGGCCAGTAGCTGGCTGTGGTTTAGATCATGATGAAATCCTTATTGTCAAATTCAGACATAAATTGAAGAAAGTAGGGAAAACCACCAGACCATTCAGGTATGACCTAAATCAACTATACAGTGATTCCCTTACAACTATACAGTGGAAGTGACAAATAGATTCAAGGTATTAGACCTGATAGATGGAGTGCCTGAAGAACTATGGATGGAGGTTCGTGACATTGTACAGGAGATGGGAATCAAGACCATCCCCCCCAAAAAAAAATACAAAAAAGCAAAATGGCTGTCTGAGGAGGCCTTACAAATAGCTGTGAAAAGAAGAGAAGCTAAAGGAAAAGAAGAAAAGGAAAGATATACCCATTTGAATGCAGAGTTCCAAAGAATAGCAAGGAGAGATAAGGAAACGTTCCTCAGTGATCAGTGCAAAGAAAAAGAGGAAAACAATAGAATGGGAAAAACTAGAGTTGTCTTCAAGAAAATTAGAGATACCAAGCAAACATTTCATGCAAAGATGGGCACAATAAAGGACAAAAGTGGTATGAACCTAACAGAAGAAGAAGATATAAAGAGGTGGTGGCAACAATACACTGAAGAACTATACAGAAAAACTCTTCATGACCCAGATAACCACAATGGCATGATCACTCATCTAGAGCCAGACATCCTGGAATGTGAAGTCAAGTGAGCCTTAGGAAAGGCCCACTCCACCTTAGTGGAGGTGATGGAATTCCAGTTGAGCTATTTCAAATGCTAGAAGATGATGCTGTGAAAGTGCTCCACTCAATATGCCAGCAAATTTGAAAAACTCAGCAGTGGCCACAGGGCTGGAAAAGGTCAGTTTTCATTCCAATCCCAAAGAAAGGCAATGGCAAAGAATGTTCAAACTACCACAAAATTGCACTCATCTCACGTCATAGCAAAGTAATGTTCAAAATTTTCCAAGCCAGGCTTCAACACTACATGAACTGTGAACTTCTAGATGTTCAACCTAGATTTAGAAAAGGCAGAGGAAGCAGAGATCAAATAGCCAATATCTGTTGGAGCATCAAAAAAGCAAGAGACTTCCAGGAAAATATTCACTTCTGCTTTATTGGCTACACCAAAGCCTTGACTGTTTGGATGGCAACAAACTGTTGAAAATGCTTCAAAAGCTGGGAATCCCTGACCAACTTAACTTATCTACATGCAGGTCAAGAAACAACAATTAGAACTGGACATGGAACAACAGATTGGTCCCAAATTGGGAAAGGAGTACATCAAGGTTGTCTATTGTCACCCTGCTTATTTAACTTATATGCAGAGTACATCATGAGAAATGCCAGGCTAGATGAATCACAAGCTGGAATCAAATTTGTTGGGAGAAATATCAATAACCTCAAATATGCAGATGATACCACCCTTATGGCAGAAAGTGAAGAAGAACTAAAGGGCCTCTTGATGAAAGTGAAAGATGAGAGTGAAAAAGTTGGCTCAAAGCTCAAGATTCAGAAAGCTAAGATCATGGCATCCAGTCCCATCACGTTATGGCAAATAGATGGGGAAACAATGGACAAAGTGAAAGACTTTATTTTCTTGGGCTCCAAAATCACTGCAGATGATAACTGTAGCCATGAAATTAAAAGACGCTTGCTCCTTGGAAGAAAAGCTATGACTAACCTAGACAGCATATGAAAAAGCAGAGACATTACTTTCTTGACAAAGGTCCTTCTAGTCAGAGCTATGGTTTTTCCAGTAGTCATGTATGGATATTAAAGCTGGACTATAAAGAAAGCTGAGTGCTGACGAATTTATGCTTTTGAAATGTGATGTTCGGTAAGACTCTTCAGAGTCCCTTGGATGCCAAGGAGATCCAACCAGTCCATCCTAAAGGAAATCAGTGCTAACCATTGATTGGAAGGACTGATAAGGTAAAAAGTAAAGTGAAAGTTATTCTGTCATGTCTGACTCTTTGCAACCCCATGGACTGTATAGTTCATGGAATTCTCCAGGCCAGAATACTGGAGTGGGTAGCCTTTCCTTTCTCCAGGGTATGTTTCCAACCCAGGGATTAAACCTAGGTCTCCCGCATTGCTGGCAGATTCTTAACCAGCTGAACCACAAGGAAAGCCCAAGAATACTGGCATGGGTAGCCTATCCCTTCTCCAGCAGATTTTCCTGACTCAAGAATCAAACTAGGGTCTCCTGCATCACAGGCAGATTTCTTACCAAATGAGCTCTTGTGATCGTTGGAATGTTGCTGAAGCTGAAACTCCAATGCTTTGGCCACCTGATACAAAGAACTGACTCATTGGAAAAGACCCTAATGCTGGGAAAGATTGAAGGCAGGAGAAGTGGACGACAGAGAATGAGATGGTTGGATGGCATCACCAACTCGATAGATATGAGTTTGAGCAAGCTTCAGGATTTGGTAATGGACAGGGAAGCCTGGTGTGCTGCAGTCGACAGGGTTTCAATGAGTTGGACACGACTGAGCTACTGAACTGGACTGATATCACATTAGAAGATACAGAGGAATAAAAAGAAATAACTACAGAGAATGTATTTTTATGTATGCTGCTGCTAAGTCGCTTCAGTCGTGTCCGACTCTGTGCAACCCCATAGACGGCAGCCCACCAGGCTCCTCTGTCCCTGGGATTCTCCAGGCGAGAATACTGGAGTGGGTTGCCATTTCCTCCCCCAAAGTATGAAAGTGAAAACTGAAAGTGAAGTCTCTCAGTTGTGTCCGACTCGTCGAGACCCCATGGACTGCAGCCTACCAGGCTCCTCCGTCCATGGGATTTTCCAGGCAGGAGTACTGGAGTGGGTTGCCATTGCCTTCTTTTATGTATAATAGAGGGTAAATAATTAGATAGCAATAGTAGAGTTCAGTGCAATTTAAAAAATAATTTCATTTTTTGAAACTGCAGCAAAAGTTACCAAGAATATGGGTACTTGTAATTTGCTGAAATTACAATGATTATATAAGAGGGTGAAAGTGGAATTAATAGTAATTAAGCAAATACCAAACATCTAGTTCAACACTATTGCTATTACCAAAGTGAGCTTGGGTGTGTGCAGTAAAGTCAAAGTACTGACATCAGATTATTGTGAACAAAACTGCAGCATTTATTTTATGGTGCCAAGCAAGGAATCTAGGTAACTAGTGCTTAAAAGACCCAAACTTTCTGAAGACTTTCAAGGAAAAGTTTTTTTTTTTTTTTAAAGACAAAATGACATAGGCAGATTGTTGTGTGTGTGATAAACTCTTGGACATTCTTCTGAGTGGTTGGTGGTAAGGTAATTGGGAGTCAGTATCATCACACTCTGGTTATAACTATCTTGGAGTCTATTTGCTTGTGGTCAGTAAACAGTTAACTTCTTCCACCTGGTGGGGTTTCAGTGTCTGTTAAAATATTTCAAAGAATATGGCTCAGAATATTATCTATAGCCCTTGAGGAGGAATTAAAGGTCCTTGACTTTGTTTAACAGCTGAACTATAATTACTTAGTCTTGCTTGACTGTTTTCCTTTTTTCCTACAATTTCTCACTTCTCTGATTCAATTTATTCTTTAAAGTTTTTCTGCAGACAAAAGGCAGGCAGAGGACATGGGTGAATATTGTCTTGTTCTGGGAAAGATCCATAAGGTCCTGCTTGGTTACCTTGCTACTGAGCTATGGATTTTCAGTGTATGTTTTCCCACACATGATTTCAGTAAAACTGCTATCAAGAAATAACTGGAGGCATTTCTGCTGTGCTTAAGTCTTGTCACATATCACATATGCAATGATAAGGTAGTTTAGTTAATGTTTTTCTTCTTCAGTTTGGGAAGTATCTTCATTGCCTTCAGTTATAGTCCAAGAAGGAAAAAAAAAATCTTTCAAGGATGAATCTTCACAATTAAATTATCAAGTCAGGTGTGAGTTGTTATTTTAAGTACTTTTTCTTAATACTTTAAAAATTGTTATTTTTGGTTATTGTCAATACCATTACACAGGGACTTCCCAGTGGTATTAGTGGTAAAGAATCTGCCTCCCAATGCAGGAGACACAACAGATATGGGTTCAATCTCTGGGTCAGGAAGATCTCCTGGAGTAGGAAATGGCAACATATTCCAGTGTTCTTGCCTGGGAAATCCCATGGATAGAGGAGCCTGGTAGGCAACTGTCTTATCAGGTTGCAAAGATTCAGATATGACTGAACAACTGAGCAAACAGGAATCATGGCATCAATTTAATTTTTGGATGATTTGCAGGTTCCATTTTGGTTGGGAACAAACCACAGGAACTAGGACGTACGTATGTCCTGCCTACTTGGATAATAACATTCTGACCTGGGCTTGTATAAGATGGAGAGGCCAAAATGAAAGGAAGGAGGGGCATCTATTTGCCTAAAACAAGACCCCATATATTCTTTTCTGTTTCTTTCCTCTTTCAACATGTTAGCAAGCCAATTCCTCTTGCAAATTACATGAGCTAGAACACCACCATCAAGTAAATCAACCTGTTACTACAAGCTCTCTACCCTAAGAGGTTTTGCCTGGAGCAATTATTGTGTGTGTGTTGTGTGTGTGTGTGTGTGTGTGTGTGTGTGTGTGTACATACACATGCATATGCAAGCATGCGTGCATGTAGGTTTAATTTTCGTATGAGTATCCAGCAGTCTATGACATTTAGCTTAACATTTTAGATTAGACCAAACCCTCTATCTAATGTCAATAAATCAAATACCTAATTTTGTTGCTCCTATGTGTGAAAGCAGCATCACATGTGATTTAAGGACTCTGTGTGATTGCTGTGATCACTGAGTTTTATATACAACAAAATGCAAGATTATAGAAAAAGTATAGCAAGGAATTTTCTGTATCTGTGAACAGCATACTGTGGATTCTTATGACTGAGGTACATAGTGCTGTCACTATTCAAAGGAAAGTCATTTAGTACTGCAAATCCATGGACCTTTAAGATTTGGAAATATAGGATAAACTCTAACTCTTTTGGCAACTTCTGTACTGCTTTATAATGCTTCTTTATTGAAGTACTTTCCTTCCTAATTTGTTAGTTATTCCTGGTGTTTATAAAGTTTATTAAATCAGTGCACCAGTTTTCATTTCCGCCTACAAAAATACTTTAGAAATAGAAATGAAATCTTCATTTTGACTTTCCAGCAACACAAATTTAGCAGATTTAAACTCTGTAAACAGTTTTCTGTGAAATATGGTTTGAAATGCAGTCAACAAAAGAAGCAGTCTTCAAAGAGGAAAATAAACAACTCTAGGCATGTATAATGTATACTGCTTTGAAAAAAAAAAAATCTTTTCATCGTAATGTGCACTTTTTTCTAAAAAACCCTCAGTTTACCTAAAGGCAATATGAAAAGTGTTCTAACTTTCAAACTAATTACATATGAATTTTCATTAATACTTATATATGTAAAAATGTGCATGTTTAAGGTTCATGTAGAACTGAAACTGATCATTGTGAAAAATGCAGATAAGATAATGTTAGACTGTGTCAGCGCAAACTGCTACACTCAGTGAAGACTATTTTGTGAGTATTTGAGAAAGTTTTAGAATAATGATCACACAATATCCTCTCTTAATTATAACTTGGGATATTTGTTGCTTATTGAGAAAATAAACAAATATCAAGGGTTTAGAAATATTGTTTATTTTCTTTCTGACTTTCATTTCCCCCATTTTACTCTCATCAGTAGGCAATGCATATAAATGAAACACTATACATGAGGTTAACTTGAATCTTTTACGGCCTTACTGCTATTTTTTTTATTAGATTATTTTTCTAGTGCTGGTCTAACTTGAATTTGTGAGACCTGTTAGGGTTTTGTTTTCTTTGATGTGAGAGAAAATCTGCAAAATTCTTATTATGTATTGGATGTGTCTCACTGATAAATTATCTGAGACCAATCTACTATCAGGCTAACAGATCTCCTACACTCTGTGACCTGAGATCTATTTTCAACCCCCAAGCCCAGATATTATTTTAAAACATAAATCCATTCATATCATAGCCCTACCAGAATCTCCTCAATGTGTTTTCCATTTTGCTTAGGATAAAAGACTTCATGTCATGCATGCTCTCCTTGAACTTGCCCTCCAGTCACACTGGCTTCCTTCTCTTTGATTCTTTTATATTGCCATGGACTTCCTCCCTTAGGATTCATTATATTATATAATTTAGTGTGGGTTTTCAGGAATTCATCCCTGACCCCCAAACCTAGAATTGGGCTCCATGTTCCTTATTCTTAACACATCCTGTATCTTACTCATAACATGTCAGAGTTGGTAAGTATCTATTTAGTTGGATGACTATGCTACAACTAGGCTGTATGGTCAGTGATGATAATGACCTTGTTTTTCACTCATCCTTTTATTCCCAGCACCATGCAAATTACAGACCGACAATAAGGAATCTTCCTTAAATGAACAAATCTTACCTATGTAAGATTATTAAACTTTATGTTCTATGTTTGTTCTAATAATGTTCTAACAAACATTATTAAACTTTATGTTCTATATTTGCATGTGGTTATGTAAAAAATGGAGAAGGCATGTGGTTATGTAAAAAATGGAGAAGGCAATGGCAAGCCACTCCAGTACTATTGCCTAGAAAATCCCATGGATGGAGGAGTCTGGTAGGCTGTAGTCCATGGGGTCGCTAAGGGTCGGACATGACTGAGCGACTTCACTTTCACTTTTTACTTTCACACATTGGAGAAAGAAATGGCAACCCACTCCAGTGTTCTTGCCTGGAGAATCCCAGGGACGGGGGAGCCTGGTGGGCTTCCGTCTATGGGGTCACACAGAGTCGGACACGACTGAAGTGACTTAGCAGCATGTAAAAAATGTATCTCTTGGGGCTTGAACTTCTGAACTTTTTTTCAAAAATGTTTTTTTTCTGAATTTTGCTTTCATGTATCACTACTCTTTCATATGGCCTTTTTAAAAAGTTAACTGATTCCCAAATGGATGGAGAATGTCAGAATATGCTTAGATTTTTAAAGTAGTGGCAAGGAGTGAAGTAAGATGACCATTAGGAGAAAGATCTATAAATGTCAAACTTTCATACAAACTAGATAATTCAGGCTGATCAGACATAAGTTCTGTTTGCAATGCAATTTAACAATTGTTATTTATAAAATCTGGAATATGTTTATTTTGCTGCTGTTCAGTCTCTCAGTCATGTCCGACTCTGTGACCCCATGGACTGCAGTACATAGGCTTTCCTGTCCTTCACTATGTCCCAGAGCTTGCTCAAACTCATGTCCATTGAGTCAATAATGCCATCCAACCATCTTATTCTTTGTCATTCCCTTCTTTTCCTGCCCTCAATCTTAGCCAGTATCAGGGTCTTTTCCAATAAGTCGTCTCTTCACATCAGGTGGCCAAAGTACTGGAGCTTCAGCTTCAGCATCAATCCTTCCAGTGAATATTCAGGACTAATTTCCTTTAGGGTGGACTGGTTGGAGTTCCTTGCTGTCTAAGGGACTCTCAAGAATCTTCAGCACCACATTTCAAAAGCATCAGTTCTTCAGTGCTCAGCCTTCTTTATGGTCCAACTCTCATATCCTTACATGACTACTGAAAAAACCATAGCTTTGAGTAGATGGAGCTTTGTCAGCAAAATGATGTCTCTGCTTTTTAATATGCCATCTAGACTCATCATAGCTATTCTTACAAGGAACAGACATCTTTATTATTATGGCTGCAGTCACCGTCCACAGTGACTTTGGAGCCCAAGATATATGGGAATAGGATAATATAAGTTTATTACTAAAATGCAATCAGAAGTCATATTTCATGTCCTTTTAAATAACTGTCTCCTCTGCCTTGACTGGACTTGGACCTTTTAGGGCAGTGAACGTAGTTGATGTCAGTTTAGAAATACGGTGCTTTGTGTGCTTGAGCAGCTTATCCCAGTTCTCAGATGAGGATTCTGAAAAGAATCTGAGGTGAAAGCCAAGGGGCTCCTACTTTTGGAACCAAACGTCTATATGTTTAGTGCCTGCAGCCCTGCCTGATGGTCTGAAATTGTAAATAGACTCAAACCAGTAAGTAGAACTTAGAAGTAACTGTGTCATAAAAAAATATTACTTTTTTAAACTGTCTGCTTGGTGCTTGCATAGCAACCTCCTAGACCATCACACTCTAAACACAGCAAGTTCATAGTTCCAGATTCCTCTTGACACTGAGGCTACTTAGACCTTGCAACGTGGATGGATCTTCATGTTCTTCCATGAATAACAAAGGGAGATTCCAGGGATCCTCTGCCACCTCTACTCTTGATCTCTCTAATAAACTCTGCATTGTTGTTTGGATAGAAAATTAAAGCGTAAAGAAAGCCTGAGTTTTAAATTATGCTGAACCTCAAACAATTCTCATGTTAGAGTTTTTCAACCACTTGTATTATAGCATATCTAATTAAGTCCTTTGAAATATAGACAGAAACACATCTAATAGTGAGCTGTATTCTGTACATACACAGGAAAATAAACACATTATGCAGAAGAGGTTTGTTATTCTTTACCCCCTCTGTCAGAAACATTACCTTAGTTCTGGTAGGTATGGCCCTACAGAATCTTCTGTTTATAGACAATTCGACAGACACATGGTTTAACTGTCTCTTCAATTAAATATTTCTCACAACAGACATCATATTTGATTTACTGGAATAATGCTGCTTCCTGACATTTCAAACCATTCAAGTCACAAATTAATTTAGTGTTGAGTTAAAGTGCATGATCTCTAACACATATAGCAATTAGATGAGCAAATCATATCAGCAGAGTATCAAAAGCCAAGAGTGTGGGGTAGGATGGTAGAGTATGAAAACAGAATTAAAAAGATGCCTGTGTATCAAAAGTCCCTAGCCTTTGAGATTCTATAAGCCAAATAATTTCAATAGAACATTGTTAGCAATACTAGGACAACCACTATTACTAATTCTGTTACTACTTCTAATCATAATAATAATATCACCAACAATTATTTTGCTAGAGGATTAGTTATGTATGAAAAGAGAAAAAAATGACATTTACTATGACCACGAATTTATAACTCTAAGCATTTGAACACCATAAGAGCCATAGTCACAGCTACAGCTTTGAAGAGAATTCCTTACATTGAAGCGTATCCTAAATGTTTTCCTTTATTTCTTGATCCCTATGGACCAGAAAAAACTGAAGTCAGAATTAGCATTTTTCTGGTTTCAGGAACCAAGGCTCCAAGAAGCTGTCTCCAGAGCTGCTTCATTGCACTGAGTTTCATGTAATCAGCAAGAGATTTAACATGCTCCCCAATTCATGTGTGTTTTGTAATAATAAATTATACATGTATACTTTATACTTTCCTGGTGGCTCAATTGTAAAACAAAAAAATTGTCTGCAATGTAGGAGACACGGGAGACCCCTGGGTCAGGAAGATCCCCTGTAGAAGGAAGTGGCAACCTATTCCAGTGTTCTTGCCTAGGAAATCCCATGGACAGAGGAGCCTGGTGAGCTACAGTCCATGGGGTGGCAAGGAGTTAGGCACAACTGAGCATGTGAACATCATAACACCAATTTAATTTTTGGATGATTTGCAAGTTCTATTTTGGTTGGCAACAAACCACAGGAACTAGGGCATATGTCTTTCTTGCCTATTTAGATAATTAGTATTCTGATCTAAGTCTGTATAAGATGGAGAGGCCAAAAAGAAGGGAAGGAGGGCCATCCATCTGACTAAAGCAAGATCCCATATGTTCTTTTCTCTTTCTTCCCTCTTTCACAATGTTAACAGTCAATCCCCTTTACAAGTTACATGAAATAGGACATCACTGTCACGTAAATCATCCTGTCCCTACAATCTCTCTACCCTAAGAGGTTTTGTCTGGAGCAACTACTGTGTGTGTGTGCACGTGTGTGTGTGCACGTGTGTGTGTACATACTATCACATGTGTGAGCATGTTTTTCTTATGAGTGTTTAGTTGTCTTATGAGTATCCAGCAGTCTATGGCATTTAGCTTAGCATTTTCGATTAGACCCAGTACTGTATTACACTCCTAATGGACCCCATGTGTCCTCCATTGCCCGCCCCCAGCCCAGAATGTTGATAGATATCATATTTCATTTAAATCTCCCTCAGACCATTTTGGAGCCCTATTCAAATACAGCCAAAGTTTTCCCATTTCAGAATAAGAGAAAGAAAAAAAAAATCCCTTACATGTTTCATAATCTCTACATTGCCTTCCCCCAACTCTCACTCCTTATGTTTCTGACTTCATTTCCTACTGCTCTCTGTCTACATTGCTCCTCTGCTCCAGCCACACTAACTTTTTTTGGAAATCCAAGATATCTCTGTCTAGACATCCTTGTGCAAGTTGTTCTCTTCCCCGAGATGCTCTCCCCTTATCCAACGTGCTTTCTTCCTCTGTTCCTTCAGTACCCATCATACCTCGCATTGCATCTTCACTGAAAAGTTCTGTTTCTCTTTTGCACATGTATATTCACCGTGTATATCGTACTTCATAATTTACTTATCATTGGATATCACTATTTGCCTTCCTCGCCAGAATATAAGGTGAGATATCTTCGTCTGTATCTTTGGAAGAGTGCCTGGCATAAAGTGAACACTCAACATATGCTGACTGAATGTTTTTTTTTTTTTCCTCATTTTGGAATTTCCAAAATCTTAGACTTTAATGTTAATTTGAGAGTCAAGAACATGGGCAGGTACTCCCTGTTCTGACTTTTAAATTTGAAGTTGACTGCCTTTAGGTGGTGCTAGTGGTAAAGAACCCACCTGCCAATGCAGGAGATAGAAGAGACAAAAGTTTGATCCTTGAATTGGGAAGATCCCCTGAAGGAGGGCATGGCAACCCACTCCGGTATTCTTACCTGGACAATCCCATGGGCAGAGGAGCCTGGGGGGCTATGGTCTATTGGATTACAGTTGGACACAACTGAAGTGACTTAGCATACACGCATGCTATCCTTGATAAATTAATTATGCAGAATGAGGCAACTTGCTTTGAGTAAACAGCTTACCCAAACAGGATTTTCAGTTTCTTTAGACCATCGATCTTCTAGACTCCTCTAGAACTCTTTTAGATAGCAGTCAATCTCTTGGATTTTCTTTTGTCATTCTTTATAGTATGATCAGCTGCATGAGTGAATATATGGCATTTAGCTATTGAAGATGGTATGAGTTTAAAAAAACAATACCTTTCTAGGTTGAATTGTCTATAGATTTCTTTTTCAGCTACCTGAGAAATCTTATGGGAGAACGATTTTATTTCCTTTCCCCGCTATAGGACTGAGTTATGAATACACCTTTTTATCTCATAATCAGAAACTTCTTGAAGGAGGGTCCTGTCTTGCCCACAGTATACCTCTCTGCAGAGGCAAGCTGGTTTTCTAGCCAGGCAAGTTCCCTTCTGTTCCATTTTCCTAAGAAAATAAGAGAATTCTAAAGCTGGCTAGCTCAGATGACTATACCATGATAGAGGCTACAGTAACTTAGAAAGATGGGTAACTTCTAGTTACTTATCAGAATGAAAATATTATAGGTATTATCAAGGAGAATGATCTCAAACTTAATGATGCACAATCGATCTCCAGTGCTTGATTGAGAGGATAGTCTGAAGGGAACTGTTTTATTCTATACTTCATCCTGTAAATTACTCATGACTTCAGCAAGAGCTCCAGAGAGATATTTACTTGAATCACACCACCCAACAACAAAAACAACAACAACCAAATGATCCTTGTCTTAGAATTGTGCTTTCATTGCTAACACTGAAAACTGTTGTAAGAAAAAGTGATTGGACACTAATTCCATTCACTGTGATGATACTAGTGAGAATCTTTACTGTATATTATGCAGTATCCAGTTTATGAAGACTCACAGGGTAATGGTTTTATACTCTTGGTGTTCTGTGTAATTGACCTGTTTTTGGATTGTGAATGCTGTGACACATAAATGGGTTTCATTATTTTTGTAATAAAAGCTAAAGCCAAAGTCATGGTCATCCTCTAGGAAAAAGTTGGAATTCCTCTGTCCGAATTGAGATCATGCTTTAGAGTCAGTCTTGCTGAATTTCAAAGCAGCCCCTGCCACCTATCATAAGTATGACCTTAGATGGTGGCTCAGACTTCCTGTGCATCAGCTTGGTGAGTGAGTACAGCTCCTGAGGACAGTTGTCATGATTATATGTGACAATTTGCAAAAATGCTTAAAATTTCATTTTATCAAAATGAGAGGTCATTATATATTTTGTGTATTAACATTTTGAAGTTTAAAAATTCACACTACTGAATGCTTACTTTACTCTGTTTTCTTCATTTACTTCTTTTAAAATAAGTTATTATCCAAAGTGTATTGCTGTGCTTCGTCGTTTCAGTCATATCTGACTCTCTGTGAACCCATGGATCATGGCCTACCAGGCTCCTCTGTCCATGGGATTCTCCAGGAAAGAATACTGGAGTGGATTGCCATTTCCTTCTCCAAAAGTGTATTATATATTTTAAATATATATATGCCTATTCTGTTAAAAAAAAACTGAAATAGATTCCTTCTCACAGAGATAGATAAATAGAATATGTAGATAGAATAGAGTCAAATGGATATATATAAATATATATCCATCTTATATCTATATTGGCATAAATATAAAACACATGTTTATAACTAATATTAAATTCTTATTTACATAATAAAAATCTGTATTTTCATAGGTTTATGAGACTGTGTTAATAATCTGAAGAGTTTCCTCATTCATCTCACTCTAAGCAAAATGGTAGAGATCTAAATAGTATAGTGAAGTTATTGTTTTTTCAAACTAAGAGAATGCCATGTTTTCTGGAATCATATATTGGGTTCAATATGTGTAAAATGCATAACAAATATTTAAGTGAATTTAAGATGCCACAAAACCTTAATGAATAATGCATCACAAATATTATAAATTTACTTATAGCATATTATACCAAAGTAGATTTAGAGGCATAGAAGCAGTTTTGATTTTATAGTAATTTAGTAGCATTATAATCTTTGACACAACGTTTTAGTGGGAATACTGTGAATTTTTCAGCATATTGGTATGCTCCTGTCAAATGTGATTATAGATGTAGAGTATAATTAATTACATATATATACATATATATGTATAATCTGAAGTGCTTAGAGATTTTCCAATGTTTACTTTACCCTATAATCCTATGTAACTGGTAATCTTCCAAGAAACTGTTTTAAAATTATTTTCTCTTTATTCATTGTCTGTTATAGGTCTTCTGGCTTCCTTCCAACAAAATCTTTTCTGTTTATTCCCATCACAATGATATAAGCTGGTATTATAACTCCCTCACAGATATCTAAAAGTCTATGGTACTAGAATTTGATAAACAAACTGACACACCATAGTATAAAATTGCAAAACATCTTGTTTTTTTATTGATGATGTTCTTATTGTTCTAAGATAATTATACATGCAATGCCCAAAGTACATTTGAAAGTATGTATGTGACATTTGTTAATCCTCATGGTGGAAAAATTTGACAACTTTAATTAGTGGACAATCTAATATATTATAGTTTTCTCTTTTGAATTATCTTTTTTTCTGACAAAAAATGACAAAATTATCCCCCCCAACCACACACACATGGAATTCAAAATTCTATTTGAATATTTCACACATTGCTTATTGCTAGAGTTAAGTGACAGCCTTTGTAACCATGCTTAGTAGATACTTCCTATAAGGCTTTTTTTTTTAATTTATATAATTATCTACCAATTGAGAGTTAAAGGGAATGAATTAGCTGTATTTTATCTAATGCATTTTGTCTGTTTTCTTTAATTTGTAGCCGTACTCTTCAAAGGCAGTGTATAAGCTTACAAACAATAAGTATACAAGTAGTACATGAATGTAGGTGCTGTCTTGTCTGACTCTTTGTGACTCCATAAACTGTAGTCCACCAGGCTCCTCTGTTCATGGGATTTCCTAGGGAAGACATGAGTGGGTTGTCATTTCCTTCTTCAGAGGATCTTCCCAACCCAGGAATCGAACCCAGTTTCCTGCATTGACAGGTGGATTCTTTAACCACTGAGCCACCTGGGAAATCATATTTATAGGAGACAATTTTAAATCAAGTTAAGGTTAAGAAAATCAGAAAACAAAAGCAGGACAAATAAAATGAAGTTAGATGAAACATATTTTGAATTGCATTGCTAGTTTAAATAATATAATGTGTAATTTATTGGGATCACTAATCTCCTTTTCTTATTACTGTGATATTTTTATTACACAAAAATAAGTGTTTACCATTACATTTAGTTGTAAGGCATAAAGGCTATCCCTTAGCACTCCCTCTTATCAGCTCTCATTTGAGGGGAAACCAAATCAAAACCTACAAGCCACACTGAAAAGAAAACAGTGTGTATTTGTAGTACAAACTGTTTGGTTGACAGATTTTATTGCTTTCCTGTTTTGGGCTAACAGGATACATTAATTCACCTTTGAGGCTTAATATTGTGCCAGAGAAATGGGAAAATATGTTTGATAACTTTTGTGGGATGTTGGTTATAAAATTGCATATTTATTAGACAAAACAGCCATTTGGGGTAGATAAGAGGATCAATACTGGTCTTAAAGTGCTTCTTAACTGTGTACTGCTCAAGCCAGAGCTTACATATGCAAAATATGACAGGTGATAAATATTAGACTCTAAAGCAATGGATATTTGCTGAGACTCAACATGTTTATAAACTGTCTATACTATTACTTAACAATTAAGGCACATTCATTAAAGAAATGTTCACTGTTTCCACTGTTTCTCCATATATTTGCCATGAAGTGATGGGACCAGATGCCATGATCTTAGTTTTCTGAATGTTGAGTTTTAAGCTAACATTTTCACTCTCCTCTTTCACTTTCATCAAGAGGCTTTTTAGTTCCTCTTCACTTTCTGCCAAAGGGTGGTGTCATCTGCATATCTGAGGTTGTTGATATTTCCCCTGGCAATCTTGATTCCAGCTTCTGCTTCATCCAGCCTGGAATTCCACAATGTGTACTCTGCATATAAGTTAAAAAATAGGGTGACCAATATGCAGCCATGAAGTACTCCTTTCCCTATTTGGAACCATTCCATTGTCCTGTGTTGGGGTTCTAACTGTTGCTTCTTGACCTACATGCAGATTTCTCATGAGGCAGGTTAGGTGGTCTGGTATTCCCATCTCTAAAAGAATTGTCCAGTTTGTTGTAATCTTAAGACACCATAAAGCAACCCAGAGTCATTTCTATCCTATTTACAATTATTTTAGATTTTGATAATCCTGTGGTTTTACATACTAGCTTCAGATTTTATATCATATGTGCATAATATAAAATCCATCAAAAGAAGTGGCTTATATGAATCAATTATTCAAAAGCATTTAGTCATGCTAAAAAGCAATTGTTTACTGCCATTTTACTCATTTACTCACATATCTTCAATTCTTTTCTAAAATTGATTAATCAGACATTTGAATTTTAAATTTTATTTTTTACTCTCTACCCCTTATTGAGTAATATATGAAAATTATGTTTTTGCCATGGACACCTAAACATACCAATATCCCAGAGGAAGCATAATTATTCTGAGGTTCAAGTCAAGCACCTCTCATTCAAGCACCTCTCGTTCTCTGTTGCGAATTATTTTTTTCTCTTATGTATGAACATCCTATTAGTGTCCTTTCTTCTTTCCTCAGCACACATCTCTTTCTTATTACCCCATCGATGGGTGTCTTTGGATATTCTGCAGCCATTGTCTTTGTTTTCAACTTTTGTCTACAGTCTCCCTGCCAGCACCCTGCACATTTCTGGCTCAGTCGTTTCAGCTGCCAAAGAGTGAGCGGTATACCCTGAGAAGATATGCTGAAGTACTAATGCCTGGTACCTGTGAACGTTATTTGAAAATGGGGTCTTCGCAGACAGAATTATTAAAGAGTGGGCCTTCATCCAATATGACAGACATACAGAGAGGAAGATAATATGAAGGGAATACAGGGAAAGTGTTGTGTGATAATGGTGGTAGAGCGATGCTTCGACAAGGCAAGTATTTCAAGGGTTGCCAGCAACACCAGGGATCGAGACAAAGGCATGCAGTATATTCTTCCCCAGAGCCTTCTGAGAAAGCATGGCCCTCTGACACTTTGATCTCAGATTTAGAGGCTCAAGAACTCTGAGACAATAAAATGATTGAAGCCACCCAGCTTGTAGCTCTTTGTCATGGCAGCCTTAGGAAGCTATTATAACTGCCATTGGCTTCTTCATCTACAACCATAACGTGAAGCCCTTTCAAATCAATGGCAAATAAAATTGGAGCTAGTCCCACCATAACATTAGTAAGGCAGCGTGTGTACTTGGTGATCATTCTCTCCATCTTTGAGTGGAGCTATGTCTTTCCTTTATTTCTCTCTTTCAGCATCTTTCACTTCTTAATTCCAATTATATTTACCACCAACATTTTTTCACAGTCTTAGAAACTGATAAGTGAGAAATCACTGCCTCTTAGACTGTCCATGTTCATTCTTATCCCTCATTTTCACAAGTAATTGATATAAACCCAAGCAAACAAAAATCCTCTCATTTTCTGCCAAAAACGTATGTCTCCATTTATCTTCTGATATAATTTCTATATCACTATCGGTATCCTAGTTCTGACCTTTGCAGAAAGTTCAGTACTGGACTCATTCTACTTTAGCTGAAGAGAGTATTTGAGGTCTTCAGAGAGTTACTGAATTGAAACATTCTGAAAATTGGATATGATGACCTGACAATGACAGAGAGGAGGCTATGAAAGAAATTACTGGAGAGTGGAGGTCAAATCATTGAGGGGAATCAGAGTAAGCAATACGACTAGAAAAGCCAGTAGGGCCAGAGGAGATATTCTGAACATAAGAATTTGCCCTATGGTAAAATAAATAAAATAAAAGCAGCTTGGGATCTATGAGTGCCTTGACAAATTGCTTTGGAAAGTTTTGCTTTGGGGACCTACTTGTCATGAAAAATCAAAACTTGATGCTTTGATGGTTTGCCTTATATCTTTAATTATTTTCTCTTTCTGGAAACTAAGCATTTTTTTTTTCCTTTCTGCTAGCTCTTTTTGTCTTGCAACAAACCTGTTTAAAAACCTTCCGTCTTTTAATAACTAGACATTAAAAGCCATTCCCACACAAAATAATAAGTATAAAACAAATCAAATACAAATCAAATGCACTTCTAAATTATGCCTTTCTATATAGCCACACAATTTCCTTTTATTCCTCAACCTTTTGAGATATTTATTTGGCTTTCTATGAACTAAAATTTTGGCTGATTCTTCAGTGATCTGTGTATTGTCAAAGGGAAGACAGTTTTTGATTTGTATCTTTTTAGAAACTTTACATGCTCTTTCTATACTTAACTACCCGTCACTACTCTTAAGACAATTCCTCATGTGTTTTCATGCTCTTCCTTCATTTTCTCTTCCCACTGTCTGTCTCAGCTTTTTTTCTGATGGCCAATTTCTCTCGATTCTTGAGAATTCTCATCAATTCCTATGCGATCAGCTATTATCTACTGGGTTGGACCAAAAGTTCTTTCGAGTTTTTCCATAAGATCTTATGGAAGAAGCTGAAAAACCTTTTGGCCAGCCCAGTATTTGCTAATGGCTCTCAAATTAATATTTCTAACCCAGGATTTTCCTCTGAATTAAAAACTCCTGAATTTACTAATTCCCAAGCAATGTGAAACTTCAGTTCAGTTCAGTTCAGTTCAGTCGCTCAGTCGTGTCCGACTCTCCGCGACCCCATGAATCACAGCTTAGCATGCTCCAAACTAAATAAATTTCCTCTCAAGAATATATCTTCTCTCTATTATAAATTTTGGGCATCCTGATGTCTCAGATGATAAACAGTCTGCAATGTGGGAGACCTGGGTTGCATCCCTGGATTGGGAAGATCCCCTAGAGAAGGGAATGACTACCCACTTCAGTATTCTGCCTTGAAGAATTCTATGGACAGAGGAGCCTAGAAAGCTACAGCCCATGGGGTTACAGAGAGTTGGACACAAAGAGTGACTGAACTGAAATGATAGCCAAGTATATTTGTGGCATGATTAAATATCTCTGGAAACCATATATTTTAAATTCTTACCACTACTCTCATAGTTTAAGACTGTGTATTCATTCCCCTTGTCTGTTTCAATATCATCTTAAATGGACCCTCTGCATTCAAATCTGGCTCTCTAATTCATCCCACATTCTGCTCCTGAAACCAGAATCTGAAAATATTGCCACCCTTCTTGAAATTTCTCGGTGTCCCTCATAAGCCTCATTGAATCAAATCCAGTTTCATTGGATGACAAACCACATAGTGGTCTTCTGAACTGAGTCCAAGCTTTCAATTCCTCTCTCACAACTCTTGCATATGCTTTTCATTCTTGGTTATAGATAGTTTTGGCTATTACTGGTAGTTTTCCAAATTAGCTAAACTTCTTCATGGTGCCATGGCTTTGAACATGTTACCTCTGCTTGGGTTGCCTTTCCTGTCAAACATTGTTCAGTAGATTATCTCCTAAACCTGACATGCTTGTCAAGAGGATGCTCAAATATCACCTTCTTGGGATTTATTGTAATCCCTCCAGGTTTGATGAGTTGTCTTGATTTGGAAACTGGCATGATTTACAATAAATTACTTGAGTTATGCAACGGTAAAGATTCCCTTGTGGCTCACCTGGTGAAGAATCCGCCTGCAATGTGGGAGACCTGGGTTCAAACCCTGGGTTGGGAAGATCGCCTGGAGAAGGGAATGGCTATCCACTCCAGTATTCTGGCCTAGAAAATTCCATGGACTGTGTAGTCCATGGGATCACAAAGAGTCAGACACGACTGATCGACTTTCACTTTCAAAGGCAAAGGTAAGGCTAATACTTCATTCACTTTTGTGACTTCAGCCCTCAGTTCAGGTGCAAGTCTAGAGCAAGCCTCTGAATACTTGTTGAGAAAATGTGACCATCTCTGCTCTCACCCACTTTGGATCTTTACACACACATCCAGCTGTAGAGCCACATAATCACTACTGATGCACTGCTTATTCTGTGACATGAAAAGCATGGTTTCTTTGGTGTTGGGTCTGAGCAATCATTTTCAAACATTTGTGTGTATAGGAATCTCCTAGAGAAGGATGCCCAACCTCTAGGATCTAATGCCTGGTGATCTGAGGTGGAGCTGATATAATAGTAATAGAAATAAAGTGCTCAATAAATGTAATGTACTTGAATCATCTGAAAATCACCCTTCCCCAACCCCTCCATGAAAAAATGAAACCAGTCCCTGGTGCCAAAAAGGGTTGGGGACCGCTGACCTAAAGAGTTTGTTAACGTAGTTAACTTGTACTCATACCCAAAGGTTTAGATTCAGGAGGTCCGAGATAGGTTGCACAACATTGTAACATGCTCAGAGGTATTTCTGCTTCAACAGAATGTTTCTGAAAACCACTGATGTAGAATATGCTGATAGTTGAGAGGAAAGAAAAAAAGGTATTTCCCCCTGCCTTTGGAGAACAGTCAAGCAAGACATCTGAAGTCCCTTTGTGAAATCATTACTTTTTATGAGCTTTAAATTTTCAAATTTGGATTTTTTTCTTCCAGTTGTCTAGTGGGTAACATGGTGATAATACCAGCAGGGCTGGGTGATGAGAATATGAAAATAGACACAGCACTCTATGTATACCTTTCTACGGTCTTCCTTTTGCCTGTGCCATTTAAGTGCACTGCCTTTTCCCTGCTTATATTGGAGTCCTGATTGAATCTGTAGGTTAATATGTAGTCTGTAGAGATTTCTTTGGTTCTACTACTACTAATACATTTGAGAAAATTTTAAAGTATATGTAAAAATATATTTGCCTCTAGGTCTCATTTGATGTCAGTACAAACTAGGTTTAACAAATTAGATGGTTTTATGCTCATTTCACAAGTGAGAATGCTGATTCATAGAGACAAAGATGTTGACTATGGTCCTATGGTCCTAAATTTGGTACTATCTGGCTCCAATGTGAGAGACCCAGGTTTAAACCCTGAGTCAGGGAGATCCCCTGGAGAAGAAAATGGCAACTCACTCCAGTATTCTTGCCTGGAGAATCCCATGACAGAGGAGCGTGGTGAGCTACAGTCCATGGGGTTTCAAAGAGTCAAGACACGACCGAGCAACTAGCACACAACACACAAATTTGGTACAAATTTGTAGATTGTCGCCTACAAATTAGGAGGCATTCATCAGACATAATGGGTGCTTATGGACATTTATGTAGATCAAAGTGGGCACAGGGCATGCTAATACTGACATTTTAGTGACAATATTTACAATTGTGAAGGACAGAGGTTTTAGAGCCAGATTCCTCTAACTCGTTTAGCTCAATAATTACTGCTTACTGTACATCACTGAGGAAGCAAGTTAACATCTCATAATAAGCTTATCTCATATTCATCATTTGTAAGATGGAAATAAGGATTGTTGTGACTTTTATGAGTTACTATACAGACACTGAATTCTGAAAGATAGCTTAGTGCAGAAGAGAGATTAGACACAAATGGGTTTTATGAATAGGAAAGAGGTCAGTTAATTGAGGACATGATCTGATGCCACTAATCAAATAGAATATGGAGAAAATTTGACATGACAGATGTATAATAACAATATAATTCATATGATATTGCTAAAAGGGACATCATGATTTTAAAAAGTCTAATTAAATGTGATAAAATTTGTTTCAGTTCAGTTCAGTTCAGTCGCTCAGTCGTGTCGGACTCTCCGCGACCCCATGAATCACAGCTCGCCAGGCCTCCCTGTCCATCACCAACTCCCAGAGTTCACTCAAACTCATGTCCATCGAGTCGCTGATGCTATCCAGCCATCTCATTCTCTGTCGTCCCCTTCTCCTCCCGCCCCCAATCCCTCCCAGCATCAGACTCTTTTCCAGTGAGTCAACTCGTCGCATGAGGTGGCCAAAGTATTGGAGTTTCAGCTTTAGCATCAGTCTTCCGATGAACACCCAGGATTGATCTCCTTTAGAATGGACTGGTTGGATCTCCTTGAAGTACAAGGGACTCTCAAGAGTCTTCTACAACACCACAGTTCAAAAGCATTAATTCTTCGGCGATCAGCTTTCTTCACAGTCCAACTCTCACATCCATACATGACCACGGGAAAAACCATAGCCTTGACTAGATGTACCTTTGTTGGCAAAGTAATGTCTCTGCTTTTTAATATGCTATCTAGGTTGGTCATAACTTTCCTTCCAAGGAGCAAGCGTCTTTTAATTTCATGGCTGCAATCAGCAATCGCAGTGAATTTGGAGCCCCCCAAAATAAAGTCTGACACTGTTTCCAATGTTTCCCTATTTCTCATGAAGTGATGGGACCAGATGCCATGATCTTTGTTTTCTTAATGTTTAGCTTCAAGCCAACCTTTTCACTCTCCTCTTTCATCAAGAGGCTTTTTTGTTCCCCTTCAATTTCTTCCATAAGGGTGGTGTCATCTGCATATCTGAGGTTATTGATATTTCTCCCGGCAATCTTAATTCCAGCCTGTGCTTAATTTCTGAAAAAGTAAAATTAAGAAATGTGAAGAATTTTTCTTTTGAAATGTATTTTGTAAAAATAAATTATAACTTTTAAAATTACAGTTATTTTAAAATATTAAGTTTTTTCTTTTAATTTTCATGTCCCTGAAATACAAACCATATTACTTATTTGTTAATTTATTTTAATTGGAGTAATAGGGGAAACATTTAATTTTATCTTGATAAAGCCTTTATTGTGACAGCAAGTTTTATACATACACACACATCAGCATACAGGCAGATAGCATATCTGTTTACACTTAAAAAATGGATATGTCAACGGGGGCATATTATTCATTTTTTAATATAAAGAAATACGTTATCTGCATGTATGCAGGAGTGTGTGTGTGTAAAATTCACTGTCACAACAAAGGATTTATCAGTATAAAATTAAATGTTTCCCCTGTTACTACTCCTTGTTTTTATTTGCTTAGGTCTCTTTTTCTTGATAGTCAAATTATTTTGATGTCACAATATGCTAATTTTGTGCCATGAAATTAGAGTGGGGTTATGCTACACTTAGCAGAAGAATAACAAAAGATCTGATTAGGAGGGGTGGAAAAATGGCCTCAGTTCACTTCAGTTCAGTTCACTCAGTCGTGTCTGACTCTTTGTGACCCCATGAATCACAGCACGCCAGGCTGCCCTGTCCATCACCAACTCCCAGAGTTCACTCAAACTCATGTCCATCGAGTCAGTGATGCCATCCAGCCATCTCATTCTCTGTCATCCCCTTCTCCTCCTGCCCCCAATCCTTCCCTGCATCAGAGTCTTTTCCAGTGAGTCAACCCATTAATTTCTATCACTGGGTCATGTTTTTTTTTTTTTTTTCTCCTGAATTTAGAAGGGAAATACTTGTCTTTTATAAAACAGTTTGACACCAGATCTTCTTCACCATATTTTTAACTTGTGCATTCACTTTCATAGACATGCTTACATTTTTATAAATGATTTCTGCTGGAGTTAAAGATTTCAGTCAACTGAGAAGATGCAATGCAATGAGATTCTGCATATGAATTGGTAGCAGTCCATTCTTTTTATATTGCAAAGTCTATTCTTATAGAAATGGAATTTATACCATCATTTTCTATGTAGGTTGCATGGCATCTGATCCACAGTGGCAGGAAAAAAAATGATTCCAGAATATCTGCAGTATATTTTGCTGAATGTTAACAGCAGGTTCAGATGTGTTTCAGCTCTGACCTTGTGAAATGCTTTCTTGCTTATGCAACGCTTTATACATCAAATGCACAAGCTGCGACCAGGGCTTCAACTGCTCACACAAGGATTTATTTCTGAAAACAAATGTTTTTCAGGTCAGTTTCATCAATGTCATTTTTCTTCTATTATTTTGTGGCATGAGAAATGCATGATATATGATATTACATTTCAAATGTGATGCAGAGAAGTCATAATGCTGATTTGTTTCATGTGAATGCTCCTTGTTCTATAGTGTTAAGAAAAATTTATTCAAGCTATCAAAGCAGCTATTATTTCCAATCAGATTTAGAGAATATTGTTTCAAGGATGAACTGCTCATAATAATTCAAAACGTGTTTATGTGTCTTTATGTGAGTATGAGTGTGTGTAAATGGCATGCTATTTGAGCTGAAAATCCAATTATCTAAACATTGTAAACATCAGCAAAATTTTGAGGCTGTGAGTGTTTGATATTTGTATATGTATAGGATATTTGCAATACTTAAATAGAGAAAATATTTAGTTCTCTAATAAAGCAGAAAAGTTTCAGATTATTATCAAAACTTATGATAAACAGAAAAGTAATCAAATATGAGAATCAGAGGCACCTCTGAAGAATGAGGCACAATTTTCTCCTTGAAATTAGATTTGAATAAATATTCTTTGGATCTTTCTATATGTCTAACATTTAAAGTGTGTGACTCAGAGACTGTGATCAATTCTGATTTGGTTATAAGAGATTACAGAAAAGTAAGATAAACATTTTAAAGTATTATTTCAGAGTCAAGTTAGTGAAATTTTCTAGTAATTAAAAAAAAATCACACCTCTAGTTGTATTATTTTGCCTAATACAGATATCAATCCTCTTATGCACAGAATCACAGTTCATGCACCATAAACCTTAGGACATTTTCTCAAAAGGATCTTTGGCTGAAAATGTGGCCTATATTAGCAATGAAATAACAGGATGGCATTTTGCTCATTTAATTTTAAAACTCTCAAAAATAATTACTGTCTAGGCTGTAGGAGCTATGAAAGAATTAATGCAGTTTGCAACTTTTGAGAGATACTGTGATGCAGGTGAATGATTTTTGTCTTATCCAATCAGCGTCCTCACTGCACAGACCCTGTCATGTGTGTTTGGGGAATATACAAAATCCCCTTAAATTTCAGTGAGCCGCACCATGAACTTAGTCACCAGAGATGAAGGCAAGAAATAAAGAAATATTATGCAACCTGGTCTGCTGAGTCACTTCAATACACCGAGCTCCCAAAGCTGTCACTGTTTAGATGAAAGTGCTATAGATCTAGACAATTATATTAATACAGGGCACGTTATAAAAAGGTTAATGCACAGCAGGATTTGAACTATTTTCTCAACAAAAAATCATGAAGAAAAAGCATGAATTATTCTTACACAAAGAAATATAACCAAATAGCAAGGTTTATTTTCATGTAGCAATTTTTCTCATTTACTCCTCATTCTTTTTGCAAATGAGATATACACTATGGTAATTTAAAATACTAATGCATTGTACTTTTTGTCACAGTGAAAACTATTATTTCCCCTTTAACATGAATATAAACAGTGTTATTAGTATTTAGCCTCTATTATAAATGGCAGCTACACAATACATATAGTTTATCAAAAACTGTTACTACTGCTACCTAACTAAATATTGAAATTGTTTTCACTAATATCAAGATTTTAATTTATAAAATACTTGTTTTACTGACAATAGTGACAAAGTGAACAATGATATTTTAGAGCGACCACCCCAAATATCATATTTATATTTTGGTTACAGGGCTATAGAATTTGCATATAATATCTTGCTTATATGCCTGGTTCTTTCTTTGGACTTTGAGCTCCCTCAGTACAAAGGTAGTAATTAATGTCTTTACTGCTAACATTAAATACAATGTGTGGTATGTCATGGGTAATGAAAAGTAAATATATGTCAAAACAGCAAACACAAATATGCGATAGGGTGTGTTCTCCTCTCCAATGGGGACGGCTGTGTGAGGGTACATTCTTAGTTGAATAAAGTGTGTCAAGTAACTTTTTGCCTTGTAAGAGAAAAAAAAATAAATAAATTAATTAAAAAACAAATATGCAAGGGGAAGTTACTAAATACATTGATATAATTTCACAGAATAATATTTTAAAACAATACTGTTAGGTGTGCTGATTCAATTGGAGAACTGAATGACAAGATACATTGTTTTTTCATTTTAATAACCAAATTTAGTCTTAAGAGAATTCAGTTATAAAGATAAAGCATATAATTGATGTTCTTAGGTTATCATTACGATGGGTACACACTGATTATGGGAGAGTCTGCAAGCTGTATTTTATTAATATTGTGCTGTGCTACTAGGAAAAATCCAAATTAATGCAGACAGGTCTCTCTTTTTTGAGAAAAGAGGACTATAATATACCTAGGCAAAATGCAGAAACACTGCTGTCTAAAAAATTAACTTCTATGATGAATTGGCTCCCTTAAATAATAAAATATACCAATATTTATGCTTATTTTTTCCTTGGAAGAGTTTTTCAAGTAGCCCATAAAGATGAACTGTAGTTCAGCATTAAAATCCATGTGCTGTCCTTGAGAATTAACTTTGCACAGTACAGTTATGGCATAGACCTCAAATGCAGTTTGACTTCTAGTCCTTAAATTGCACAGTGAGATCATATAACAATTAATCTCTGATAATTGAAATCATAAAGATGTTAGTTAAAAATGTTAGTTATATAAGAAAACTCCCTGGTGAAATCAGCAGAGTCTCAGAGAAAGTCATTAGTCCATGAGGTCAAGTCTGTTTGTAGTCTGATACTGAGTGTTGTTCATCAGGTCAAAATTTAGGTTTTTGTATAGATCATACATCAGTTGTTCTTACAGGAATGACTGACATCACTGACAAGAAGGATGTTCACCTAACTCAAATGTCAGCCCTTCTGATTTTAGTGGGAAAAAAATATAAAATATAATGAAAGGACCATGATATACATGTTGATTAATGAGCATGTTGTCAGTCTCATAAAATCCATTACAATAAACCCAAGTTATAATCTTAATGACTCTTAATGGACTCAAAGTAAGAGAAGTAATTGAATTAATCTTAGTGGAAAATGCCATAAAAAGTACTTGCCTCCGATCACTGTCAAATAGAATATATATTCCCAGGTCCCAGCATCATTTCTCCTCAGGAGGGCTGTGGAAATGCTGACCTAAAAAACATCTTTAAAATTTTTCTTTTGTTTAGCTCCCATACCGCGGACTGTTGTTTAAGTAGTGTCTGACTCTGTGAGACCCCACGGACTACAGCACGTCAGGCTTCCCTGTCCTGGTAGACTACTTATTAATTAGTAAACCCAGTTTTCTTTAGATATGCTAGCATTAACATAGCTTTACTGTTGTCATCATTGTTTAATGAAGAATTTCCATTTTTCCCCCCAGGACATGTGGTAACATCCCAGAATACAAGAATAGTGTTCTTGTACTGAAGTTCATATTTAGCCTTTGCATTTATTAAAATATCCATTTACTGATCTAGCAAAAGCATGTTTTTTTCTTGTTTGTTAATAATAGTTTTATTGAAATATACTCAACATACTACAAACTACTTAAAGTTTACAGTTCGGTAATTTTTAGACTCTTGTACACATCGATGAAACTATTATCACAATAAAGATAATGAATATGAAAAGATGTCTGTAAGCCTCTTTGTTATCATTCCATTCTGATCCAGGCAAACACTGGCCAGATTTCTGTTACTATACATTTAATGACTTCTACTATTTTATATAAATTGAATGTAACAAAGGTTTGTTTGTTAGGTGGGGGTGGGGATCCAGTGTACTTCACTTGGCATAATTATTCTGTGATTCATCCATGCTGTTTGAGTGCTAAATTGTATTCTATTGTATGGGTGTGCTAAGTCACTTCAGTTGTGTCCAACTCTTTGTGACACCAAGGACTATAGCCTGCCAGGCTCCTCCGTCCCTGTGGATTCTTCAGGCAAGGATACTGGAGTGGGTTGCCATTTCCTCCTCCAGAGGATCTTCCTGACCCAGGGATCAAACCTGCAACTTTTATGTCTCCAATATTGACAGGCAAGTTCTTTACCACTAGCACCACCTGGGAAGCCCATTCTGTTGTACAGATAGATATAACACAGTTGTATATTCTGTTATCTGTTTGGGAACATTTGTTTATTGATCATTTTTTCTGGTTTTGGCTATCACAAATAAATTTCTATAAACATTTGTTTACAAGTCTCTATCTGGTCCCATCACTTCATGGTAAATAGATGGAGAAACAGTGGAAACAGTGTCAGACTTTATTTTTTTGAGTTCCAAAATCACTGTGGATGCTGATTGCAGACAGGAAATTAAAAGATGCTTACTTCTTAGAAGGAAAGTTATCACCAATCTAGATAGCATATTAAAAAGCAGAGACATTGCCAGCAAAGGTCTGTCTAGTCAAGGCTATGGTTTTTCCAGTGGTCATGTATGGATGTGAGAGTTGGACTGTGAAGAAGGCTGATCACCAAAGAATTGATGCTTTTGAACTGTGGTATTGGAGAAGACTCTTGAGAGTCCTTTGGACTGCAATGAGATCCAACCAGTCCATTCTAAAGGAGATCAGTCCTGGGTGTTCATTGGAAGGATTGATGCTAAAGCTGAAACTCCAATACTTTGGCCACCTCATGCGAAGAGTTGACTCTGAACTGATGTAGACCTATGCTTTCATTTATATTGGATTAATGCCTAGAATGCCTGGAATATCTGAATCATATTGTAGAATTATGTTCACTGCTTAAGGAATTATCAAAATATTTTCCAAAATGTTTTTACCATTTTACTTCTCAGCAGCAATATATGAGATTTCTTGTTTCTCCACATCCTCACCAAATACATGCCAGGATATGACTTTTAATTTTAGTCATTCTGATATGTATGGGGTTATAACTAATCATGGTGTTAATTTGCTTTTCCTTAAAGTTTTTTGATACTGCTTATATTGGAAGATGTTTTATGCTATCTGCATATCTACTATTGCAACATGTCTATCTTGTGGCAATTTTTTGTAAGGCTATAAATTGCTTTTTCATTTGTTTGTTTGTTTTCTTCCTAATTTATATGAGTCATTTTGTATTTGAGTACAAGACCTTTTTGTAGGTTTTTGATATTCAAATTTTTTCTCCAAATCTATGGCTTATTATTCTATTCTCTTAAGATCTTTTGAAAGGAAGTTTTTATTTTTAGAAACACCTTTAATTTCTGGTCGTGCTATGTGCCATGTGGCATCTTAGTTACCTAACCAGGAATAGAACCCACGCCCCCTGCAATGGAAGTGCAGAATCTTAACCACTGGACCACCGGGGAAGTCCTGAGAAGTTTTTAATGTCATGAAGCCCAAATTATTGATCTATTCTTTTAGGGCTTTTTCTGTTAGTTCAGTATCTAAGATACCTGTATACACTCATATGTCACCCAAGGTCAGAAAAGTTTTCTACTATGTTTTATACTAGAAATGTTATACTCCTAGCTTTTACCTTTAGATGTGTAGTGCATTCCGAGTTGATTTTTTAATATGGTTCAAGTGAAAAGTGAAAGTGAAAGTTGCTCAGTCATGTCTGCCTCTTTATGACCCCATGGACTATACAGTCCATAGAATTCTCCAGGCCAGAATACTGGCCTTTCCATTCGCCAGGGGATCTTCCCAACCCACGGATTGAACCCAGGTCTCCTGCATTGCAGGCAGATTCTTTACCAGCTGAGCCACAAGGGAAGCCCTATCTGGTACAAGGATGGATCAATATTTTATGTTTTAATATGAATATTCAAATATTTCAGTACCAGTTGTTGAAAAGGCTAGTTTTTTTCCACAGAATAGCCTTTTACCTTTGTTGAAAATCCCTTCTCCTTATGTATATGGCTCTATTCTGGACTCTACCCGATTTTGGAGATCTATTTGGCTTTTCCACCTAATACAATATTGTTTTGATTACTGTAGCTTTATAATAACTTTTGAAACAGAGAATGTTCATATTCCAAATGTGTTTTCTAATTGTGTGCAACTTTTAGTCCTTTGCATTTCCATATACATTTTAGAATAATTCTGTTAATTTAAAAAAAAAAGCCTACTGGAGATTTAATCAGAGTTAAATCTATAGATCAATTTGAGAAAGTTGATATAATGCAAATATTGACTCTTCTTACGCATAAACATAATATATATTTTCATATACTTAGAATTTTAATTTCTCTTGTATCTTTTCTTGAAAAGGCCATTCACATCTGTGTCATATTTTCCCTAAGTATTTTGTTTATGATGCTTATAGTTAATAGTATTATGTTTTTAAAATTTAAATTTTCAATTTTGGCAGCTTGTATGTATACAGATATGAAATATTTTTGTATGTTGGTCTTATATCCTTTAGACTTTCTAAACTTGCTTATTAGTTTCTGTAGCACTCTATTTTTTCATACATAGAAAGTCATGTCATTTGCAAATAAAGACAGTTCCATTTAATACTTATTCCTTTCTAACAATATGGATGTGTTTGTTTATTTTTCTTTTTGTACTAGCCAGTGCCTGTAATTTAATGCTGATTAAAAGCAGTCAATGAAGAATTCACATCTTATTAGTGATTTTAATGAGAAGACATTCAGTCTTTTACCATGTTGGGTTATTAATATTCACCTTTCTTACTTTTATACCAAATGGACATGGAGTGTCCTATATCCAGAGACAGATGTACTAATTTACTAGCTCTACCATGATAAAATCCCATAAGCTAGGTGACTTAAAAAGAAAGAATTTGATTCTCTCAGTTTTGGAAGCTAGGACTGTCAGGAAGTCAAGTTGTCAGGAAGACCGTGCTCTCTCGGAGCTTTGGGTAAGAATCAGTTTCATGCTTTTCCTCTCAGCTTCTGGTGTTGCTAGCCATCCTTGACATTCCTTGGCTCATAGGTGTATCACTGAAAACCTGTGACTCCATTGTTGTGTGGTGTTGACCATGTATGTCTCTGTCTGTGTCTCCCTCTTCTTTTGAAGACAACAATCATATTGGATTATTGTCCAACCCAACAACATCATCTTAACTTGTTTACATCTGCAAAGATCCTATTTCCAAATAAAGTTCCATTCACAGGCACTGGGACTTATGACTTCAGTGTATCTTTTTGGAAGACACAGTTGAATCAATAACAGCTAACCTCTGCAGATGCTTAACTTAATCTAGTTTATATCTACAGGTACCTCATTTTATTGTACTTTTACTTTATTGTATTTTGCAGATACTCCATTTTTTTAAATAAAATTAAGACTTGTGGCAACCCTGTCCTGAGCAAATCCATCAGTGATGTTTTTCAATAGCATTTGTTCACTTTGTGTCTCTGTGTCACATTTTGATAATCCTCACACTATTTCAGAGATTTTCATTGTTATTATATTGGTTATATAATTTGTGATCAGGGATCTTTGATGTTATTACCAGGACTTGCTGATGGCTCAGATGATAGTTAGCATTTTTACCAATATTTTTTAATTAAGCTATGCACATTGTTGGTTTTTTTTAAGACATAAATGCATTATATCCTTAATAGACAACAGTATAGTGTAAGTATAACTTTCATATGAACTGGGAAACAAAATTATACGTATGACTTGCTTTATTATCATCTTTGTTTTATTGTGATCATCTGGAAGAGAAACCACAATATCCCCAAGGTATGTTTGTCACATCCTGGCATAGCTTTGATGTAAGCAGTATTTCCACGTTTGGGTGCCTATCATGGTAGTCACTGATTTACTTACAGCACTGATGATTAACACCTGACACCAAAAATGGGTAAGCCAACAAATGCAAACAAGGTATATGTAACAAATATGAAATAAGAATTTTGTTTGACTTATACTGTAATATTTTAAGTTTTAATTTTTGGTCAAGATTTGATAATTCAGAAATTCCATGTAAAAAGCTAAATGTCACGTCAAATTTGAAATATCAATGACTAGTCAGTGGTGGTTCTTCATTATCTCATTGCATCCATTAATTGAAAGGATAATAGTAATGCCTGGGACGTTCACTCAGTAATCTGACCTTTAATATACTGTGTTTCCTATTAATCATGTCCACTTCATCTCCCAATGTTATCTTAATCATAGATTAAGGTTAAGACACTGCTTACTTTCTATTCCAGTTGTTGCTTTCCTCAATAAAATGTACTTTGCACAGTCCTAAGTGGTTATCAGTATGTAGTAAATCGTTTGAATCCAAATAGTTAAATATATGCATTAGTTGCATTCTTAATGTTGGTCCATGTACATTTACTTTATTTTATTTTCATAGAATTTAACTATCACATTGAAAAAAAATTGATATCGGATACTATGGACAAACATGTTTATGGCAGAGCATAATAGCAACCATTTATAATTTCTTGGAAATCCCTGAAGATTTTATATCAACAAAATTATTTTACTTACTTTAATTGTCATTTACTTCCTATACATCCATTTGTATTGTTAAGTGATGTACAGAATATGCTGAGATAGAAAGATGCCATGGAAAAAATGAGTGGACTTTGAAATCAGATCAACCTAGGGTTATTTACTAGAATGTTGCCTTAATTAGAATTATTACTTCACATTTTAGCTTCAGTTTTATCTTTTCAATAAAGGAATATTATGTGCTTTGTATTATTATCATACTCTTCCATTTGATTCTATTCCCAGCAAAAGGACATTGCTGCCTTAGTGATTTTCTCTTTCTTCTGAATTTTCATTCCACTGTTGTACATTGACTCTTTTTTTTAAAATTTTAATTGGTGGATAATTACTTTACAATATTGAGATGGTTTCTGTCATGCATCAACATGAATTGGCCATAGGGATAGGTATATCTCCTCCCTCTTGAACCTCCCTCTCACTTCCCTCTCCATACATTGACTTTTTACGTGTAGCATATGAAATACTTTTCTCTCATCTAAAAAATATAAAGGAAAGGAAAAAATCATCATAGTCTCTAGATACTATGTTAAAGCCTTCCCACTAATCACCACCTTCCTATAGGAAACAAGCAAACAAAGAAGAAAATGTGCCATTGTCTTTGTCCTTTTGGGCTTCTGTATAGCAAATATCACAGATTGGGTAACCACTAAGCAATACAAATCAAACTTCTCTTAGTCCTAAAAGCAGGAAATCCAAGATTAGGGCTCCATCAAGGTTGCATTCTTCTCTTCCAGGTCACAGACTTCTCCTTATCTCCTCACAGGGCAGAAAGGGCAAAGAATCCATGTCAATGTATGGCAAAACCAACCAATATAATATTGTAAAATAATTAGCCTCCAATAAAAATTAAAAAAAAAAAAGAATCCCCCTGGAGTCTCTTTTAATAAAACACTAATCCCATTCTGGGCTCTGTCCCTGACATAATCACTTTTCAAAGTCTCGACCTCCTAACACCATTGCCTTGAGGATTTGGTTTTCAACATAGGAATTTGGGAGGGACACAGACATTCAAATTACATCATTCTTTCTCCCATAGTCATGTTTTCTCCTATGCAAAATACATTTGTTCCAGCCCAATAGCTCCCAAAGCCCCATCTAGCATAAACTCTAGTTTAAGTCCAAAGTCATCTAAATTAGAAATGAGTAAGATGATTCAACGAAGGCAAATTGCTTTCCAGCAGCAAAACTGTGAAAGCAAACAAGTTTTGTTCACTTTCAAACAAAACCTACAAAATACAATTATGTGACAGGCATAAAACACCCATTCCAAAAGGGAGACATGGGAAAAAAGAAAGGGACAATGTCAAAGTTTGGAGTTCATGTCTGCAGCTTTTCTTGGGTAGAATTATACACCGGTTGATCTACTCGTCTGGAGTGGGGTCAAGGTGGAGACAACTCTGTCTAGCAGAACCTCTCTCCAGTGAGCTGGACTTGGTCAGCCCTCTGACCAGCAGCCCACATGCCTGGTTTGCATGACTGCAGCTCCCAGTCCCTCCGTACTTAGAAATCCATGTAGAGGTTGCCAAGCCTCCACAGCTCTGCTGGGCTAAGGTCAGGTCCTGAAGGCCCTGGATAATGAATGAGTTGTCTGTCCTGTTGAAATCCAGGTGATGTCTCCTCCTCCTTTATTGAGATATGTGTATGTTTGTGTTAGTCGCTCAGTCGTGTCCAACTCTTTGCAACCCCATGGACTGTAGCCTGCCAGGCTCCTCCATCATGGGATTTTCCAGGCAAGAGTACTGGAATGGGTTGCCATTTCCTTCTCCATTATTGAGATATAATTGACATACAACATTGTGTAATTTTAAGGTATATAACATGTTGATTTGATATGTTTGTATATTAAAATGTGCAAGATGATCTCCACCACAAGTTTTGCTAATACTTGTATCAGGTCATACAATTACCAATGCTGTTTGTGTGCTGGGAACAAGAAGTCGGTGATGGACAGGGAGGGCTGGTGTGCTGTGATTCATGGGGTTGCAAAGAGTCGGACATGACTGAGTGACTGAACTGAACTGAACTGAACTTGGCAACGTTAAAGTACATAATAACATGTTATTAACTATAATGACCAGGCTGTATATCAGATCCTCAGAATTTATTTATCTTAGAACGAAAGTTTGTAACTTGGAACAGCATCTCCCCATTTCATCCTACACTTACCTCCTTGTAACTATTTTTCTACTCTCTGTTTCTGTGGGTTCAACTTTTTAAAATTCTACATAAAATTCTACAGTGTTTTCTTTCTCTTTCTGACTTACTTCACTTAGCATAGTGTCTTCAAACTTCATCCATGTTGTCACTAATGGCAGGATTTCCTTCCTTCTCATGGTCATATACTATTCCACAGTGTATAGATGTACCACTTCTTCTTTATCCATTCATGCCTTGAACATTTAGGTTGTTTCCATATCTAGGCTATTGTGAGTAATGCTGCACTGAACTTGGGATGCAGCTATTTCTTCCAGATCCTGCTTTAATTTCCTTTGGATAGATACCCAACAGTGAAATTGCTGGATATAGTTCAGTTCAGTTCAGTTCAGTTCAGCCGTTCAGTCATGTCTGACTCTTTGCAACCCCATAACTGCAGCACGCCAGGCCTTCATGTCCATCACCAATTCCCAGAGTCTACACAAACTCATGTCCGTTGAGTCGGTTATGACATCCAACCATCACATCCTCTGTCGTCCCCTTCTCCTCCTGCCTTCAATCTTTCCCAGCATCAAGGTCTTTTACAGTGAGTCAGTTCTTCGTATCAGGTGGCCAAAGTATTGGAGTTTCAGCTTCAACACCAATCCTTCCAATGAACACCCAGGACTGATCTCCTTTAGGATGCACCGGTTGGATCTACTTGAAGTCCAAGGGACTCTCAAGAGTCTTCTCCAATACCACGGTTCAAAAGCATCAATTATTCAGTGCTCAGCTTTCTTTATGGTCCAACTCTCACATCCATACATTACTACTGGAAAAACCATAGCCTTGACTAGGTGGACCCTTGTTTGCAATGTCTCTGCTTTTTAATATGCTGTCTACGTTGGTCATAACTTTCCTTCCAAGGAGTAAGCGTCTTTAATTTCATGGCTGCAATCACCATCTGCAGTGATTTTGGAGCCCCGAAAAATAAAGTCTGACACTGTTTCCAGTGTTTCTCCATCTATTTGCCATGAAGTGATGGGACCGGATGCCATGATTTTAGTTTTCTGAATGTTGAGCTTTAAGCCAACTTTTTCACTCTCCTCTTTCACTTTCATCAAGAGGCTGTTTAGCTCTTCTTCACTTTCTGCCATAAAGGTGGTGCCATCTGCATATCTGAGGTTATTGATATTTCTCCTGGCAATCTTGATTCCAGCTTGTGCTTCATCCAGCCTATGAAAAGGCTGGATATAGTAGTTGTATTTCAAGTTTTGGAAAAACCTCAATACTGCTTTCTATAGAGGCTATGCCAATTTAAAAGGGGGCCACAAAGATCCCTTCTTCCTCCTTTCTCACATCTTCCCCACCACTTATCTCTTCGTTACTGTTTAATGACACTCATTCTAACATTCTAATTGTGATTTGTCTTTGCTTTGCATTGCTCTGATGGTGAACACCTCTTCACCTATGTGTTGGCCATTTTTGGGGGGGGGGGTTTGTTTTTTCTTTAGTATCTATTCAGTTCTTCTGCCCATGTTTTAATCAGGTGTGTTTGGGTTTTTGTCTGTTTGTTTATTGTATTGAGTTGTATGAGTTTTTTGTATATTTTGGATATTAACTCTTTTTAGATATGTGATTTGCAAATAGCTTCTCACATTCCATAGGTTTTCATTTTTTTGATTTTGTTTTGTTTTGTTTTGCTATGCAGAGGATGAAGTCCTGATGAACTCTGCTTCACCTTTAGTTCCTTCTTCCGTTTTCCTGTAGAAGAGCATACATTCATAGCCAAATATCTCCATGGTTCCATCCTGAAAAATCTAAGATCTTCCTGCCTGTCTCCTTCCCCTTCAGTTCAGAGTGACTATTTTCTTGCTGAAATGGGTGATTAAATGCTTGCTTCACACACAAATCAATTTCTTTATCAAATGATCACATGGTCACACACTTAGTGTTCTCTCCTTCACATGCTTTCTCATTTTTGACAGAATGGATAGGCTATATGTCCAAACTGTAAAGTTCTGCTCACCTTAACAATTCTGTCATTACTCCTTTCCCAAATTTCACTGTAAGTTTTCAAGAGCAGCCAAGTTATAACTTCTACACTGGACTTAATTTCCTCAGCAAGGTTTCCAGTTTCATCACTCACAAGATTAATCTTCCACAGAACACTAGGAAGTGAATATAATTCAGCCAAGTGCTTTGCCACTTTATAACAATGATGCCTTTTTCTCTCTGGTCCAATAACATGATCCTCATTTCCATCTGAGATATCATCAGAATGACCTTTGTTGTGGTGGTGGTTTTCCAGTTGCTCAGTCATGTCCGGCTCTTCATGATTCCATGGACTGTAGTATGTTAGGCTTCCCTACCCTTCACTATCTCCCAGAGTTTGCTCAGACTCATGTGCATTGAGTCAGTGATGCCATCCAACCATTTCATCCTTTGCCTCCCTCTTCTCCACCTGCCCTCAATCTTTCGCAGCATCAGGGTCTTTTCCAATGAGTTGGCTCTTCGCATCAGGTGGCCAAAGTATTGGAGCTTCAGCTTCATTATCAGTTCTTCCAGTGAATATTCAGGACTGATTTCCTTTAGGATTGACTGGTTTGATCTCATTGCTGTCCAAGGGACTCTCAAGAGTCTTCTATAGCACCACAGTTTGAAAGCATCAATTTTTCAACATTCAGTCTTCTTTATGTTCCAACTCTCACATCCATACACGACTACTGTAAAAACCACAGCTTTGACTACATGGAACACTACAGACTGGTATCTCATAAATGTATACATATTATGGCTTCCTTCCTACTCCCAATTGAATGCCCCTTTTTCTCCCATAATTCTTATTACTAAAGTTCCCTGTATAAGATAACAATCTGAAGGAGAGGGACAAGTCTTCTAGCTCATGCCTCCTTCTATTAATATATCTATTCTTTTATATTATACCTCTTAATATGGCTCACACGTATCTTCTTTTTCATTCCACTATGTTCAGTGAAACCACATATAGGACTTCCCTGGTGGTCCAGCAGTTAAGAATCTGTGCTTCAAAGGCAGGGGGCACGGATTCAATCCCTGATAGGAGAAGTTCCACTTTCCATGCAAAAAAGGAAACAAAAAAGAAAGAAAGAAACAGACTTAAGCCACATATAAATATATTGTCCCTATGTTATGGCCATAATATAGCTAATTTTCCTGTCTTCATTTCTATTCCCTCAATCTTGATTTGTTACCAGGGAAATTTTTATATTGCAAATATTATATCGTTATTCCCCTGTATGAAACATTCTATCTGCTTTTGTTTCCAATAACAGTGGTATTCAAGAAGGAATCTATGTGCTTTGGCAGTCACTGATGTCAACTTATCATTGTACAAAAAAAATAATATAATTTATTTCAATATTTTTTGTTTTATTTTTAGGAATTGTAAGGCATAAGCATTTTAGAAAAAAAGCTCAATTTTCCACATGTTGGATGATTCTCTTTTTTAATTTTGACACCTACTCCAGCCACAGATTAACTTCATAGTCTTTACTTCCTGTAACCTATTAGGTCCATTCTATACCTTATTTCCCTAGGCATTCTCAAATAAACTGGTATTTTTATTCTCCATCTTTCTTTTGTGAAAAAGAAATAGCATATTTGGGGTAATTACAAAACTTCACAGGCTTCCCTGGTGGCTCAGGTGGTAAAGAATCTGCCTATAGTGCAGGAGACTGGGGTTCGATCTCTGGATTGGGAGATCCTCTGGAGGAGGGCATGGCAACCTACTCCAGTATTCTTGCCTGGAGAATCCCCATTGACAGAAGAGCCTGGCGCACTGCAGTCCATGGGATTGCAGAGAATCAGACATGACTGAGAAACTAAGCACAGCACAAAACTGCATATCTGTTCTTAAAGAGAGAGCTTTTCTAGGGTGCTTGATTTTTCTTCTCACACAGGGAAACATGTGATCAGCATTCAGAGAGAAAAAGAGTTTCTTATCTTTTTCTTGGACTTTTTTCTCTTGACTTTTAGAAATGTAGTTCTATTAATGAAGAACTCTTTTTTCCATACATCACCAAAAACAAACCAAAAAAGAAAATGTTTCCTGTTTTCAGAAATAGGAGCTCTAATAGGGAACATGGCTAGGGAAAAAAATGTCATAAACCTTAAAACGTCAATACAAAATAAATTTATTTTCAAAGTTGCATCTTAAATACCATCCAACAGAAATAACAGATGCTGTCTCTGCTTAGGTAAATTTCGGGTGATGTAACATTTGTCTTAGATTGAACTGTGCTTGTTTAGATCCTATCTTCAGGTTACACAGGCTTCTCTTTTAACACTATCTAAATATATCCTGATATCAATCTTCTTTTCTTCATATCTTTCTTCTTATCACCAGCAAATCATTCTTGGGAGAACTAGACATCCCAATAGATTTGTCAACTAGTGAAATGGAGAATTTAAGCTCTGCCTGATGAATATCTCAGCTCCCATGCCGGCAGAGCATACAAATATCTCCCTGCCTGATAAAGAAGTTTCATGGGTATTACTGTAAAGTCTCCCATTTATAATGTCAAATATTTTGAAATTTAAAAATATAAGACATGCTATTCTGTGAGATTTTTTTAGAACAATTATCAAATCATGAATTCAATCATTCTGAAAAATTTAGATAGCTAAAAAGATCTCTCTATATTAGAGTTGGCTGTCATTTTTTGTCTCTTTATTTGATGTGGTGTATAATCATTAAAATAAGTATATTACAAATTGCTAGGTTTATGTGATCTGAGACCCATCTAGTTAATTCTAGAATTACCATAATAAAGGTAGTGAAAATTTTGATATTACATTGAGAGATTCAATATTAAATTATTTTTTTTCACATTTAACTCCTATTTGTATTTCATTTTAAGGGTAATCATTCACAAAAAGTTTATTTCCTGAAGTGATTATGGAATAATTACAGTAGTATTTTAAACTTTTATTCCTTGAGATAATTTTAAAAGCCTTTTTGATTAAAGACTTCTAGAGGATTTAATATACATGCTAGTGCATAGGTCACAATTATCAGCATTCTCATTGTCAAATTTCAGTATTTCATTGAATTATCAATGGTTTGATTATAGCATTGGAACCTGAGGATTATCATGTCTGTAATTAGCACTAAGTCTTTTAAACATGTCCAGAAAGACTATCACATTATATTAATTAAAATAATAGTAAGAAGTTATAAAGCATTATTTAATTGATTTCTTTCTGAGTTTTTCCATTGATATTAATTACTTTTAAAAAAATATTTAGAAACACGTTTTTATGATTTACTTCTGAATCAGTAGGCTTAATATACAATTGATTCTACCTACTGTTATATGTTTGTATTTTTTATAGTTAGGTAATGAAAATTAAGAAAACCATGATCTTTTTCTCAGGAAGTAGTAAATGATGAAAGAGCTCATATCTGATGAAAAGTAAAAAGTTCCCTTCTCCAGCATATAGTCAAGGCAAAGGATAGTTTTTTGATCCCAGGTGAAGCATAAAATATATTCAGAAAAAAATATTAGTTACATTTTAGAAAAACAGAGGTTAAGTGTCAAATTCAATAGGTACATACAAAATAAAAGAGAATAAGAGGAAGACTGAGGGAATAAGGGGTAACTTTAAAAATCACTGTTTTGGGAAGAGTTTTCTAGATAATTAAAATTTTTGGTTATAAAGATCATGCATCTTATGTAGTTATTCGAACAAGAAAACAAATACATGACTTTTCTTTGAGGTTGTTTTCTTCCCTCGTTTCAGTCCACAAGGTTGACACAACTTGGTGACTAAACAACAGAAACATAGTTTTCATTTAGAAGGTTCTAAATGAAGATCATGGCATCTGGTCCCATCACTTCATGGGACATAGATGGGGAAACAGTAGAAACAGTGTCAGATTTTATTTTGGGGGGCTCCAAAATCACTGCAGATGATGACAGGAGCCATGAAATTAAAAGACGCTTACTCCTTGGAAGGAAAGTTATGACCAACCTAGATAGCATATTAAAAAGCAGAGACATTACTTTGCCAACCAAGGTCCGTCTAGTCAAGGCTATGGTTTTTCCCGTGGTCATGTATGGATGTGAGAGTTGGACTGTGAAGAAAGCTGATCACCGAAGAATTGATGCTTTTGAACTGTGTTGCTGGAGAAGACTCTTGAGAGTCCCTTGGACTGCAAGGAGATCCAACCAGTCCATTCTAAAGGAGATCGATCCTGGGTGTTCATTGGAAGGACTGATGCTAAAGCTGAAACTCCAATACTTTGACCACCTCATGCGACGAGTTGACTCACTGGAAAAGAGTCTGATGCTGGGAGGGATTGGCGGTGGGAGGAGACGGGAACGACAGAGAATGAGATGGCTGGATGGCATCACCGACTCAATGGACGTGAGTTTGAGTGAACTCTGGGAGTTGGTGATGGACAGGGAGGCCTGGCGTGCTGTGATTCATGGGGTCGCAAAGAGTCGGACACGACTGAGCGAGTGAACTGAACTGAACTGAACTCTCATTGAATAATCCATAAAAAATAATGTGACTTGCTTAAGAGGTGTGATATAAGAGGAGAAATTTAGTGGCTTATACTCATATTGCCTTTCCTTGTCCTTCTCTTAGACTCACACAAGGACAGAAAATTGGATTAAAAAGTGACTTTTGTGAATACTACTAATGTATTTCTCCATACAATGGCATAAAAGTTTTCCTATTTTTCTAAACTTTAAAATGCAGTATCTCAATTACCTTATCTCTCACTGAAAAGTAAGAGTCAGTTTGACCAAAATATTTTGGAATTATAATAGGTTTTGAGAACTGGAGGAAATGTCTCTGGGGAACATTGTGGACTGATTTTGTATATTTATGCCATCCACTTTGAATGACCCGATTTGCAAACGTTAGTTCATTCCTGTTTAGTAGTGGATGGAATTTTACATTTATAAATTATAGAAGCTCTGTTCTTAAAAGAAAGAAGAAAAGAAAAGCCTCTGGATGTGCTTTTCTTCTCAATAGAATAAGTATCATGTTCTCTGATAAGGAAAGAACATGAGATTCTGGCGATGAAGAACAGTGGACACTGCACTCCATAGTTGTACCTTGCTGTCATTTCTATGGCATTTTCCACCCATAGCCAGAGAACCGCCAGTGTATGATATCTACCATTTTTAGATATTATTCATGCAGAACATATAATCCATAATGAGACAGATAATTCATTCACTTTCTTTTTTGACTTTTAAATAAAATATTTGATATCTAAAAATGAATACTTTTAACAAGCATATGGGGTTAAAAAACAATAGTAAAATGACAATTATTTTATTTACTGACCAGATGAACTTCCAGTCGCCTCTCTGATCTCATTCCTTTCCCTCTTCCCTATAATAATCAATTAGCTGAACTTTGTGTCAGTAATTCGTTTTATCTAGAAGTTTATAAAATTATATCTGAAATCCATGATTTTTGTTTCTAAAATTTGTACAAGTAAATCGGTGTATGTTTTCTGTACTGACTTTTCCGCCGAGATCATTAAAGTTGATGTAAGTAGCTGCACTTCTATAAATTATGCCACGCTCTAGTATCTCGTTGTATGAATGCCACATTCTGTCTTTCTATTGTTAATATATTCTGTGTTATGGATATAAGGTTGATTTTGCCTGTCTTAGCAGACTTATATAAGTCACTCTGAGTAAATGTTAAGAGTAAATTTTCTATTATTAAAAATCAATTTTTTCCCCTCAAGGTATAAGTAGAAGTTTCCACATCCATTCAGTTCAGTTCAGTTCAGTCGATCAGTCTTGTCCGACTCTCCGCGACCCCATGAATCACAGCACGCCAGGCCTCCCTGTCCATCACCAACTCCCGGAGTACACTCAAACTCACGAACATCGAGTCGGTGATGCCATCCAGCCATCTCATTCTCTGTCGTCCCCGTCTCCTCCCACCCTCAATACTTCCCAGCATCAGAGTCTTTTCCAGTGAGTCAACTCGTCGCATGAGGTGGCCAAAGTATTGCAGTTTCAGTTTCAGCATCAGTCCTTCCAGTGAACACCCAGGATTGATCTCCTTTAGAATGGACTGGTTGGATCTCCTTGCAGTCCAAGGGACTCTCAAGAGTCTTCTCCAGCACCACAGTTCAAAAGCATCGATTCTTCGGCGATCAGCTTTCTTCACAGTCCAACTCTCACATCCATACATGACCACGGGAAAAACCATAGCTTTGACTAGGCGGACCTTGGTTGGCAAAGTAATGTCTCTGTTTTTTAATATGCTATCTAGGTTAGTCATAACTTTACGTCTTTTAATTTCCTGGCTACAAAAGCATCTGCAGTGATGTAATTAGACCATTATCTACATTTTTTCTAACTTTTGATATCACTGGTTTTTGTATGTATTGAGAGCCAAGTTGAGCTATCTGTTTACTGATGAAAATTATCATGTATTATATTTGTATGCAGTAGTCATTTTCACCTCTGTAAAGTGCTTGCTCAGTAATTTCTCTCAGTCTTTTTTTCTTGCAAGTGTACAGTGTTGAAAATTTGAAGATTATAATAATTCTGAGTACATTAGGGAACCACTTCCTTGATTTATTCTAAGAAACAAGCAATGATATATATGATGTTTTTTACCATCAATAACACTGCCAACACAGTGAAAATAGTAAATATAGCATTGAATTACTGTTAAAATAATTTTGAAACCACATATCTCCTGATAGGGCAAATATATGAAAAACAACATAAAATCAGATATAATACAGAAAGATATTTTTAATGAATAATATTATAGATAGTATAATTATCACTCTCAGTCATTATGTCTCTTTCAACATTGTAAAAACACATTTAAGGGGACTTTCCTAGTTACTGCTGTTATGCCTTTATGCCAAGGCTACTAAATCATTATCATTTAAGAAAGTAATTAGCACATCTCATTAGCTAATGAAGATAATGACTATTAAAATTCTTTCCCAGTTTACGGTTCCCCCTTTATCACAATTTAACAACAATGTTGTTTTAGTGTAACAACAAAAATTTGTTTACAAATGACCCTTCCACTAATGAACGAGCAGCACCTTGAATCGAGGAGCAAAGAGTGATTTATTCACTGCACTTCTAATTATATTATGTAGAGTAGTTCACTCTAGATGCCTTTCCAATGTGATTCAGTCAAAATGTCTATTTTATCTTTATATTAAAAGTACAAAGCCAAACCTCACAGTATAAAATTACTTTTCTATGGAATAGAGTCAGTTTTTACATTCCAAGCTGGAAAGTGATGAATTATAATGATCAACGTATATAGATTATAAAAGCATTTCATCTGCTCAACTCATTTTTTTCTAGTTTTTTCATATTTTGAACATATAAACAGCATTTTAAAATAACTGAAAAAAATTGATGTTCTACTGATAATGATTAACATTCACAAAAATATAATACTGAAGGAAAGCATCTTCTGGAGTGGCTAAAATAAATGCATTTACATTTAACTTTATAAATTAAAAAGTTGAATTAAAAATTCACTGACTCCTAGTGTTACACTGAGGGTAGTTTCATAAGTTTTCTGTTACCATGAATAAATTATCACACATTTAGTTTCAAACATCTATATGTTATTTCATAGTTTATGTGAATCAGGGATCTAGGCCTGGGTTATCTGACTCTCAATGGGATGAACAATGAGTTTATAGGAATTCTGAGCCCATCTGAGTCTCAGGAGAATCAGAGTTCATTCTTTGTCGGAAGAAATTGGTTCCATGCAATTCTAGAAATAAAATCCCCATCTTCTTGCTGGCTGTAGGCAGGTGTCCCTCTCATATTCTGAAGGTAGTTTTCAAGTCCTAATCAAATATGGCAACTTTATTACTGCAAAACAGGCAGGAAAATCATCCTGCTGTGTGGAGTTTTATATAACATAATCTAATCATGGACTGACTGTACTATCATATTCTTAGGTCTGGCCCATACTAAAGTGGAGATGATTACACAGGGTCAATACACCTGGAGGTGGCAAACTGCCACCCTCTGACCCCCAATTATTTCAGTTCAGTTATTTAAGACTGTCTGAAATGCAAATTATATTCACCCTCTCCCAGGGTTTTTAAGGTTTTAGTCCATTACAACGTCAGCTCAGAATGCAAAAACTAAATCAGGTCCAGGTGTGGATAATAGGCTTGGATGTAATCTATGAAGTAGAGCTTCTGGGGCAAATTCTCCATGTGTAGTCCAGGAAATCCAAAGTGAGAAGTTATCAGCTCACAACATTCCTGACTAACAATGGCAGTTCAAGCACAGAAAAACAGTTAAAAAACATTGTGATTTATAAAAATGGAAAGTAAGCATAAGTAATAAGTCTATAACCATTCTAAAATGGGTTCTTTTTCATTGAGTAAAAAACCTAGAAGAAATCTTTTTGATCTTGGCTCTACCCCTTGGGTTTCTAGCTAAGAAAAATCTGTGTTGTCATTTTTGTTCAATTGCTCAGTCATGTCCAACTCTTTGCAGCCCTGTGAACTGCAGCATGTCATGCTTCCCTGTCCTTCACCATCTCCTGGAGTTTGCTCAAACTCTTGTACATTGAGTCAGCAATCTGTAGGCAAACCTTTAACCTCTTGAAAGGCACTTTGTGTGACTAAATCCACTTTTTCCTTTTATGACTTCTAGCCATCTGGATAAGCTAATAACTTTAAAGTCATCCAGTTCTACTTTTTTGTTTAGCAATTCTTCCCTAAATTTATCTCTCTCATTTTGCATTTTACTATAATCTTCAAAAAGAATCTAGGCAGCACTTTCTAGCTAGAAGTCCAAGTCCATCATTTATAAATTCGAACTCCCACATAGCTGCAGGACATGCGTATGCATATTAAATTGCTTCAGTTCTGTCAGACTCTTTGCAACCCTATGCCAGACTCTTTTGTCCATGGGATTCTCCAGGCAAGAGTACTAGAGTCAGTTGTCACGCCTCTTCCAGGGGATCTTCCCAAAACAGAGACTGAACCCACATCTTGAGAAAGTTATTTCTTAGGTAGGTTGATTAGGAGTTCCAGGCCCTTGAGGAGGAGAAAGGTGTCTGGGGTTATCAAGGAGGAGCAAAGGACAACATTCTTTTTCTAGGTTGCTTTGTCTTAGTCAATGTAACAATGTATCTTGCTCAAGGACAAATTTCTCCTTAACAAGAATATTCTGACTAATCTTGCTATTTTAAGAAGTATGTTGTGGGAGTGAGCCTGGTAAGACCTTTCTATTGTTAGTTCAAACCCTGTTAATTTAAGATATATTTTGTGGGAGTGGATCTGGTAAAAGTATGTAAAGCTTGATGAGACTAGTAAGTAGGGACACTCTTCATCCCCCTTCTGATGTCTATGTCAGAAGCTGATGTCTATGTCAGAAGCTTTCTTCGCCCCTTTTATACTTTACTAAAACTCTGCTACACAAAAGCTCTTGAGTGATCAAGACTGGTCCCTGATCCTGAGGCTAAGTCTTCTTCAGATTAGGAATCTGACAACATTCACTGTAAACTATCAATCTCTTCCATCTCCTGTATTGGAAGGCAAATTCTTTACATTTATAGTTTTCAGTAACATGTTCCTCACTTCCTTCTGAACCATCCCTGGTAGAATCTTCCAAATCCAGATTTCAAACTCTTCACCAACTTCTTGATTTCAAGAAGTTGCTACTTGAAAATTTTAATTTATTTTTGTTGTTGTTGTACTAACACCTCAATTCAAAATACCAAAATCTTTATGCATTTCTCTGCTACATAGCAAATTATATAAAAATTTCCATGGATCAGGAGTCTGGGCATGGTTTCTCTGTGTTCCTGGCTTAAGGTTTCACTAGCTAAAATGGTGTGAATCTTAGTGTCAAAATACCTGTTGTTCATGTCGATGACTAATGCCAACTTTCTCTGAGATTATTGGACCTCAAACCAGCCAAAAATTGTTCCATGGCTATTCAGATATTTTATAACTCTGTTTATATTAAGCAGTTATTATATTGAGCATAAGCATAATAGTGATAATGGTAATAAAAAACACATACATCAGAGGAACTGGATAGTGTATTGAAAAAAAAATTGTTAAAATCACTGTTTATTCCACAGTTAAGCATGGAATGAAGCAGGGCAAAGGCTAATAGAATTTTGCCAAGAGAATTTACTGGTCATAGCAAACACCCTCTTCCAACAACACAAGAGAAGACTCTACATATGGACATCACCAGATGGTCAACACCGAAATCAGATTGATTATATTCTTTGCAGCCAAAGATGGAGAAGCTGTATACAGTTAGCAAAAACAAGACCAGGAGCTGACTGTGGCTCAGATCATGAACTCCTTATTGCCAAATTCAGACTTAAATTGAAGAAAGTAGGGAAAACCACTCGACCATTCAGATATGACCTAAATCAAATCCCTTATGATTATACAGTGGAAGTGAGAAACAGATTTAAGGGACTAGATCTGATTGATAGAGTGCCTGATGAACTCTGGACGGAGGTTCGTGACATTGTACAAGAGACAAGGACCAAGACCATCCCCATGGAAAAGAAATGTAAAAAAGCAAAATGGCTGTCTGAGGAGGCCTTACAAATAGCTGTGAAAAGAAGAGAAGAGAAAAGCAAAGGAGAAAAGGAAAGATATAAGCATCTGAATGCAGAGTTCCAAAGAATAGCAAGGAGAGATAAGAAAGCCTTCCTCAGTGATCAATGCAAAGAAATAGAGGAAAACAACAGAAAAGGAAAAACAAGAGATCTCTTCAAGAAAATTAGAGATTCCAAGGGAACATTTCATGCAAAGATGGGCTCAATAAAGGACAGAAATTGTATGGACCTAACAGAAGCAGAAGATATTAAGAAGAGGTGGCAAGAATACACAGAAGATCTGTACAAAAAAGATCTTCATGACCAAGATAATCACGATAATGTGATCACTGACCTAGAGCTAGACATCTTGGAATGTGAAGACAAGTGGGACTTCGAAAGCTACAAACAAAGCTAGTGGAGGTTATGGAATTCCAGTTGAGCTATTTCAAATCTTGAAAGGTGATGCTGTGAAAGTGCTGCAATCAATATGCCAGCAAATTTGGAAAACTCAGCAGTGGCAACAGGACTGGAAAAGGTCAGTCTTCATTCCAATCCCAAAGAAAGGCAATGCCAAAGAAAGCTCAAACTACCGCATTTTGCACTCATCTCACACGCTAGTAAAGTCATACTCAAAATTCTCCAAGCCAGGCTTCAGCAGTAGGTGAACCATGAACTCCCAGATGTTCAAGCAGGTTTTAGAAAAGGCAGAGGCACCAGAGATCAAATTGCCAACATCCGCTGGATCATGGAGAAAGCAAGAGAGTTCCAGAAAAACATCTATTTCTGCTTCATTGACTATGCCAAAGCATTTGACTGTGTGGATCACAATAAACTGTAGAAAATTCTGAAAGATATGGGAATACCAGACCACCTGACCAGCCTCTTGAGAAACCTGTATGCAGGTCAGGAAGCAACAGTCAGAACTGTACATGGAACAACAGACTGGTTCCAAATAGGAAAAGGAGTACGTCAAGGCTGTATATTATCACCCTGCTTATTTAACTTATATGCAGAGTACATCATACGGAATGCTGGGCTGGAAGAAGCACAAGCTGGAATCAAGATTGCCAGGAGAAATATCAATAACCTCAGATATGCAGATGACACCACTCTTGTGGAAGAAAGTGAAGAGGAACTCAAAAGCCTCTTGATGAAAGTGAAAAAGGAGAATGAAAAGGTTGGCTTGAAGCTCACCATTCAGAAAACAAAGATCATGGCATCTGGTCCCATCACTTCATGGGAAATAGATGGAAAAACAGTGGAAACAGTGTCAGACTTTATTTTTTTGGGCTCCAAAATCACTGCAGATGCTGATTGCAGCCATGAAATTAAAAGACGCTTACTCCTTGGAAGGAAAGTTATGACCAAACTAGATAGCATATTAAAAAGCAGAGACATTATTTTGCCAACAAAGGTCCGTCTAGTCAAGGCTATGGTTTTTCCCGTGGTCATGTATGGATGTGAGAGCTGGACTGTGAAGAAATCTGACCGCCAAAGAATTGATGCTTTTGAACTGTGGTATTGGAGAAGACTCTTGAGAGACCCCTGGACTGCAAGGAGATCCAACCAGTCCATTCTAAAGGAAATCAGTCCTGGGTGTTCATAGGAAGGACTGATGCTAAAGCTGAAGCTCCAGTACTTTGGCCACCTTATGCGAAGAGTTGACTCACTGGTAAAGACCCTGATGCTGGGAGAGATTTGTGGCAGGAGGAGAAGGGGACGACAGAGGATGAGATGGCTAGATGGCATCATGACTCGATAGACATGAGTTTGGGTGAACTCCGGGAGTTGGTGATGGACAGGGACTTGCTGCGTTTAATGGGGTCGCAAAGAGTCAGACACAACTGAGTGACTGAACTGAACTGAACTGAACGTTACATATAGCTACAACTTTTTACAATGTAGACTTATCCAGTCTACATTTATATTCAGTTATTGGACTACTGCTGAAACCAATATGGTATGGAAAACAGCAAATTACATGAGTGAATAATTTCACTTCTTCATTTAAGAAACATCTGGTGGAAGATTAAATCTTTTGTGTATGTGTTTTCTTGTTATGAAAACCTGTCACCCAGTGACCCATCTTAAAAATTTCTATTCTAGTGGAAAAAGCTCTACAAAACTTTCCTTAACATTGCATTCATTGAATTTTGCTTTTCTGTTTTATCACTGTTATGCTATGACCTCCTCAAGGGTGCATACTATAGTCTCTTCCTTGTATATCCAGGCCATATTGCTGTGCCTGGCCTGATATAAGTTAGTCATAAATATTTGAATGGACACATGAATGAAATAGTATGAATAGAGCTAAGTTATTTTTAAAGTTTAAAATTGTAGTGCTTTGAGAAAGAACAGGGTCTTTTGAGCCAAAATCAGTGGTAGCAGCTTGCCTGCTTACATTAATCCTCAGTTGTTTTTTTGTTTTTTTTCCTGGAGATAAATGTGCCTTATTTCATTCTCTGATTCTCTTTTTAAAGTGGAATTTCACTAAAGAAACAATGGTAACTTCTGTGCTACCCCAGATTTTCGTCCATTTCTGTGGGTGTATTATTATTTTGATTTACTTCTGTATTTACACCAATATCTACTTCTATAAATCTTCTACTCCTCTTTATATGCCTACATGGATATATTTCTATCTTGAAATCCCCTGCCAAATTTTCATCTTAATCTCTCTCTCTCCCTTTCTGCGCGCGTACACACACACACACACACACATACCCCACTTAACATTTTTTTTTTTTCGGTGAATTACCACAGCTTTTCAATTTCCAGGCGCCCTTGTCTAGTTAACTACCAAATCATAGAGATTCGTTGTTAACAAAATGTTTTCATTTATCTTTCCTCTTTGTTTTAATTGCTATCACCCCAATTAAGATAAGTGTTTATTCTTAAATTTACAGTGATAGGGATACATATAATAATGTGTTTTTATACCTCTTTCTGCTAATTCTTTCTTCATATACATTCCATTTGCTACTTTTCCACTACTACTTATAAATCTCTAATCATTCAATGCATCATTTTCTTTTAATCCTGAAGTAAAATTTTTGAGCAGAGCCAGACATACAATTTATAAAAGTTCCATAGATTATTCTTATATGTGATTAAGCACTAAGAAGCATATTTTAATCTAGAAAATAAATGTTGAAAAGAATATTTTGCAAGAACACTCTAACCTAACCTAGTACCTTATTCCTATAATAAAGACAAGCCACTTTGTCAGGTGTTTAAGAATCACTTTTTCAATCCAATATTATCTCTCATTGATCTTTTCTGTGATGTTTCATCCATTTTCCTCTGATATTTTGGGAATTATTTCCTCCTCTAAATATTACATATTTATAAGCATTAACTATGCTATATCCATATGTACCTGTTTACTATTATGCCATAAGGGCTTCCCAGGTGGCACTAGTGGTAAAGAACCTGCCTGCCAAAGCAGTAGACTTGAGATGTGAGTTTGATCCCTGAGTTGGGAAGATCCTCTGTAGGAAAAATGGCAATCCACTCCAGGATTCTTGCCTGTATAATCCCATGGATAGAGGAGCCCGGTAGGCTGCAGCTCATGGGGTCCCAAAGAGTCGGACAAGACTGAAGCGACTTTTCAGCATTATGCCATGAATATTTACTCATGCCCTTAAAATCTTCATATATAATTTCATTGGCCACATGCAACTGTAGTTTAATTTTGAACATTTTAATTATTTTAAATGTTCTCTTTATCAAAGTGATTCTTTAATGAATATTTCTATAGGCAAATATTTACCTTAATTTAAAATTATTCTTGTGAGTATCTCCAAATTGATTGACACCAAAATATAACCTAGTGTTATACAGTTCTGTTCATGTTTGTAATTCCCCAAGCCCTATGAAATATGTTATTTTAGGTCCATTCAAGATAGCCTCTAGTTTAAAGAATCAGGGTTTACCAAAGCAGGCTAGTGCGTGCATAACTGGATTTTTAAACAAATAATCTTCAGAACCTATTGCCTTCCCACCATATGTGCAGTAAGTTGCAGTGTATGGACTATATTTCAGGTTGACTTACCTGTGAAAAAGACTAGAAGGTGGAGATTATTGTATAGGAGTTTAATTGGCTGGTGATATTTGCATGAAAATTTGTGTAAAGGGAGAGAAAGAAGCAAATGGAAATAAGCAGCAGCAGAAGTTCCAAGGTAATTGTAAAGGTGGTCTCAACAGAGTTTGTGAGAGATTCTGATGATGGTGACCCTTGGGTGATTTCTCCACTCAAAATAAGAAAAACAGTCCTTACATCTCAATGAGAATCCACTGTTGAATATGAGCTTTCCTGGGAGGAGAACATGAACTTGGGAGAGAAGCATACTTTAACAGAGATCTTTTAATACATTATATTCTCACTGGGATTCTTACTGATAGATTCAGATTCTTAAAAAAAAAAAAAAGAACAGCAATATAATACTTGAATTTGTCTTTGGGTTGGCATGGTTCTTAAAAAACAGTATCAAATCATTCTATCATCACACTTAATTATGAGAAACCGGAAGCTTTCCTACTGAGATCAGGTATAAATCAAGGATGTTCCCACTCCTTCTAAAAATCTACTGAATGCATATGAATGGTTCACATTTTTGGATGGTAGAAACCAACACAGCTTTGTAAAGCAATTATCCCCCAATTTAAAAAATCTACTGAAAGCTTTGCTACTGCTGCTAAGTCGCTTCAGTCGTGTCCGACTCTGTGCAATCCCATAGATGGCAGCCCACTGGGCTCCCCCGTCCGTGGGATTCTCCAGGCAAGAACACTGGAGTGGGGTGCCATTGCCTTCTCCTGAAAGCTTTAGGTAATGCAATAAAAAAGAAAAGGAAATATAAATGTATGGGGATTTAGAAGGAAGAAATAAAGTTCTCTTTGTTTGTAAATGACTTGTTTATCCATACAGAAAATCCAAAATAACTGACCAAAAATCTTCTAAAACTAATAAGTAATTATAGAAAGGTTGCATAGCACAAGTTTAATACACAAAAGTCAATTGCTTCTCCATATACTAGCAATGACCAAGTGGAATTTGAAATTAAATATGTAGTATCATTTACATTGGAGAAGGAAATGGCAACCCACTCCAGTATTCTTGCCTGGAGAATCCCAGGGACAGAGGAGCCCCGTGGGCTGCTGTCTATGGGGTCACACAGAGTCAGACACGACTGAAGTGACTTAGCAGCAGCAGCAGCTGCATTTACATAAACATACAAAAAATGAAATACTTAGGAACAAACCAATCAAACATGTATCAATACATGATCTAAATGAGGAAAACTAAAGAATTCTGATGAACAAAATCAAAGAACTAAATATATGGAAAGATTCCATGCTTATGGTTAAAAAAACAATATTGTCAGGATTTCAGTTCTTCTCAAAACTTTATCTAGAGATTCAAAGCAATACCTTAAAAAAGCCCCAACAACTTATTTGGTGGCTATCAACAAAACAAATCTAAATGTTACAAAGAATTGCACAAGAACCAGAATAATTAACACTGATTCAAGGAGAAGAACAAAACTGGAGAACTGAGACTTAATGACTTCAAGAGTTACTATACATTTAAACTAATCAAGACAGTGAAATATTGGTGAAAGGATAGATGAGTAAATCAATAGTAAAGAATGGAGACAAGACATAGACCTGCCAATATTTATACATGTAGACGGTTGCTTTTATTGTTGTTCAGTCCCTCAGTCATGTCAGACTCTTTGTGACCCCCATAGACAGCAGCGTACCGGGCTTCCCTGTCCTTCATTGTCTCCCAGAGTGTGCTCAAACTTATATCCATTCTGTCCCTTAGGCCAGCCAACCATCTCATCCTCTGTCACGCACTTCTCTTCCTGCCCGCAATATTTCCTAGCATCAGGGTCTTTTCCAATGAGTCAGCTCTTCACATCAGGTGGCCAAAGTATTGGAGCTTCAGCTTCAGCATCAGTCCTTCCTATAAATATTCATGGTTGATTTCCTTTAGGATTGACTAGTTTGATCTCCTTGCTCAATGAACTATCAAAGTCATCCCCAGCACCACAGTTCGAAAGCATCAATTCACTGGCTCTCAGCCTTCTTTATGGTTCAACTCTCACATTAGTATGGATGGGAAAATACTGGAGTGGGTTGCCTGTGCCTTCTCCAATGGATCATCCTAATCCAGGAATTGAACTGGGATCTCCTGCATTGTAGATGGATTCTTTACCAGCTGAGCTACCAGGGAAACCCTTCTTATAAAACTAAATATATATTTATTATGCAATCCAAAATCATGATCCTGGGTATTTACTTCAAAGAGTGGAAAACATATCCACACAAAAGCCTGCACACTGGTATCTGTAGCAATTTTATTCATAATTACCAAAACTTTAAAGCAACCAAGATGTTCTTCAGTGGATGAGTGAATAAATAAACTGTGGTACATCCTGAGAATGGAATGTTACTCAGCACCAAAAAATGTGTTTTCAAGCCCTGAAAAGATATGAAGAAGCCTTGAATATATATTTATCATCATCACCGAAAGTCTCTCAGTCATAGACTCTCTGAAACCCCATGCCCATGGACTTCAGTCCATGGAATTCTCCAGGCCAGAATACTGCAGTGGGTAGCCTTTTCCTTCTCCAGGTGATCTTCCCAACCCAGGGATCAAACCCAAGTCTCCCACATTGCAGGCAGATTCTCTACCATCTGAGCCACAATAAGCACATCTAAAAAGGCTATCTACTGTATGATTTCAACTCCATGACATTCTGAAAAAGACAAAACTATGAAAACTATAAAAAGTTCAATGTTGGCCAGGAATTCAAAAGGGGAGGGGGGAAGTGAACAGAACACAGAGGATTTTAAGGGCAGTAAAAATACTGCACACATGTGCTAAGTTGCTTTAGTCATGTCAGACTCTTTGCAACCCTATGGACTGTAGCCCGCCAGGATCTTCTATCCATGGGATTCTCCAGGCAAGATACTAAAGTGGGTTGTCATTTCCTCCTCCAGGGGATCTTCCTGACCCAGGGGTTGAACGGGGTGTTGTGCATTGTATGTGGATTCTTTGCCACTGAGACACCGGGGAGGCCCCAAAATACTCTGCATGATACCTAATGATGAATATTTGTCATACATTTCTCTAAGCCCATATAATGTACAACTCCAAGAGTTAACCATATGTAAACTATGGACTTTGGGTTAATTATGATGTGTCAGTCTAGGCTTATAAATTGTACTAAATACACCATTTGTGTTGGGGATGGTGATAATGAGAGAGGCCATTCATATGTGAGGGCAAAGGGTACATGGAAATCTCTGGATGGCCCTTCAATTTTGCTCTGAACCTTAAACTGCTCTATCACAATAATGTCTTCATAAAATAAAAATCAAAGGGCTATAGTATTATTGTATTTATGCTGCCATGTCTCTTTTTTGTTATTTTTAGACAACCTGGAAAGACTTTAGTTTCTGTGAATATATAAGCCCATAACTTTGAAAGAGTTCTGAAATCAAGTGGAATACAATATAATATGAAAAGGTTTGAAACAGTGACCTATATAGTAACTGAGAATACATTTTGAAGTGACTATATATATTTCCTAAAATATTCCTTCTCTAGTTAGAAGTGTACTTTTTTTATGACTTTAAGAGCTCAGAAGTGCAAATTAGTACTTGTTGAAATTGTCTCTAAAATAATTGTTACATTTTAAAATATTAGGCACATAGAAATTGCTGGAGTAAAGGCAAGAAAGATGTGATTTAATAGAAAAGTGAAATATATGTTTCCATATATGGGGACAATATTATAAATCCTTTACAGAAAGTATTTAGCTGAATTGTTCCCATAAATTTGAATAAATGTTTGCAACACAGTAGATGGAGTTATTATTCATTAGTGACATCTCCTGGTAGACTGAGCAGTTTTCACTAAGTTAAGGATAATTATAAACTAATTTTCTTTTGTCAGATTTTAAACAGTTAAGTTAGTCTCGCAGTCATGTCTGACTTTTGGTGACCACATGGACTACCCGGCTCCTTTGTCCGTGGAATTCTCCAGGCAAGCTCATGAAAGTGGGTTGCTATTTCCTACTCCAGGAGGTCTTCCCAACCCAGGGGTTGAATCCAGGTCTCCTGCATTGCAGGCAGATTCTTTACTGTCTGAACCATCAGGGAAGTCCTAGAGGACTGTGTCACAATTAGAGTCCATGCCATGCATTATACCATAGATATGGAGGAGAGCATTATATTTCCAGCAATGAGGCAGAGATGAAATGACCAGCAATATACTATTGGTCTCATTAACCTACTCGATGGACATGAGTTTGAGTGAACTCTGGGAGCTGGTGATGGACAGGGAGGCCTGGCGTGCTGCAATTCATGAGGTCGCAAAGAGTTGGACACAACTGAGCGACTGAACTGAACTGAACTGATGATAACCTTTGCAGAAAATGTATGCTACACATAAGTAAGTCTCTATGTGCTCACACTTGAATGTCCCTCTTGTAGAACATTCAAATAACCCAATACTTCAAAGTTACTCCTTGCAAACTCTTTATGCTCCTTAACTCAGATCATACACAAGAGTTTGATACATTGTGTGCTATCAGTGAATGTCTTGAAGTCCTAGTAATAAGGCATGTGAATCCTGTATCAACACTAGTTCCTCAGCTCAAACTTAGAAACCAGTCACATTGGGTTTTAGGAAAGGCCATATTGAAGAGGTAAGAGATCTAAATTAGGAATATAAGAATACACACGTTGGGAGCTTAGGGGGACTGAAACTTCTGAGTAGTATGTGTTCTAAAGGACTCTGAGAGAGTTTGCTTTCAATAGATAGATAATAGACAGATAGATGGCCTTCCCAGATGGCTCAGTGGCAAAGAACCCGCCTGCCAATGCAGGAGATGTAAGAGATGTGGGTTTGATTTCTAGGTTGAGAAGATATCCTGCAGGAGGGCATGACAACCCGTTCCAGTAGTCTTGCCTGGAGAATCCCATAGACAGAGGAACCTGGTGGGCTACATTTCATGGATCACGAACAGCTGGACACAACTGAAGTGAATTAACACCCAAAGCACACAGACAATAGAATGGGAGAAATTAGAGCTCTCATCAAGAAAATTAGAGATACCAAGGGAACATTTCCTGCAAAGATGTGCTCAATAAAGGACAGAAATGGTATGGACGTAATAGAAGCATAAGATATTAGGAAGAGGTAGCAAGAGTACACAGAAGAACTGTACAAAAAAGATCTGCATGGCCCAGATAATCATGATGGTGTGATCACTCACCTAGAGTCAGACATCCTGGAATGTGAAGTCAAGTGGGCCTTAGGAAGCATCACTATGAAGAAAGCTAGTGGAGGTGATGGAATTCCAGTTGAGCTATTTCAAATCCTGAAAGATGATGCTGTGAAAGTGCTGAACTCAATATGCCAGCAAATTTGGAAAACTCAGCAGTGGCCACAGGACTGGAAAAGGTCAGTTTTCATTCCAATCCCAAAGAAAGGCAATGCCAAAGAATGCTCAAACTACCACACAATTGCACTCATCTCACACGCTAGTAAAGGCATGCTCAAAATTCTCCAAGCCAGGCTTCAGCAATACGTGCACCGTGAACTTCCAGATGTTTAAGCTGGTTTTAGAAAAGGTAGAGGAACCAGAGATCAAATTGCCAACATCTGCTAGATCATTGAAAAAGTTCCAGAAAAACATCTATTTCTGCTTTATTGACTATGCCAAAGCCATTGACTGTGTGGATCACAATAAACTGTGGAAAATTCTGAAAGAGATGGGCATACCAGAACACCTGACCTGCCTCTTGAGAAACCTGTATGCAGGTCAGGAAGCAACAGTTAGAACTGGACATGGAACAACAGACTGGTTCCAAATAGGAAAAGGAGTCCATCAAGGCTGTATATTGTCACCCTGCTTATTTAACTTATATGCAGAGTACATCATGAGAAATTCTGGACTGGTGGAAGCACAAGCTGGAATCAAGATTTCCCGGTTATATGAATAACCTCAGATATGCAGATGACACCACCCTTATGGCAGAAAGTGAAGAGGAACTAAAGAGCTTCTTGATGAAAGTGAAAGAGGAGAGTGAAAAGGTTGGCTTGAAGCTCAACATTCAGAAAACTAAAATCATGGCATCCGGTCCCATTACTTCAGGCAAATAAATTGGGAAACAGTGGAAACAGTGTCAGACTTTATTTTTTGGGGCTCCAAAATCACTGCAGATGGTGATTGCAGCCATGGAATTAAAAGACACTTACTCCTTGGAAGGAAAGTTATGACCAACCTAGACAGCATATTAAAAAGTAGAGACATTACTTTGCAAACCAAGGTCTGTCTAGTCAAGGCTATGGTTTTTCCAGTGGTCATGTATGCATGTGAGAGTTGGACTGTGAAGAAAGCTGAGCGCCGAAGAATTGATGCTTTTGAACTGTGGTGTTGGAGAAGACTCTTGAGAATCCCTTGGACTGCAAGGAGATCCAACCAGTCCATCCTAAAGGAGATCAATCCTCGGAGTTCATTGGAAGGACTGATGTTTAAGCTGAAACTCCAATACTTTGGCCTGCTGATGAAAAGAGCTGACTCATTGGAAAAGACCCTGATGCTAGGAAAGATTGTGGGCAGGAGAATAGGACGACAGAGCATGAGATGGTTGTATGGCATCACCGACTCAATGATCACACATATTTCCTTTTATTTTTCTCCTTTTAATATTCTCTTTTCAATGTAAACACTTCAATACAATTGAAATTATGTTGTGTACATAATAAAATATGAAAATTATGCTTAATTTACTCAAACATCTGTCACAATTCTAGAACAATATACTTCATATTGATTTATAAAACTGCCTTGTTTTACATATTATAATATTGGCAAATTTTACTGTTTATATTCTGATATGTTTTCCATAATCTATGGTTTCAAAGTACAATATTGAATTTATGATGCATATTATTATTAATTACTATTCTTATAAGTATTATTTTATTACTTGAAATCACTACTAATACTTTATATTTTAATATTGACTATGCATTAAGCACAAAGCTAAGGTCTTCAAATGGATTATAACCCTAAGTTGTTATTTGAACCTCTATGAAGAGTATATACATCTTAATCAGTTGAAGTAACAGTGGTTCAGAGAATGTAACTAAAATTGTTCAAATCTCATAAGAGACTGATATTCCACTAGAGTCTCTATTTCAGAAGGCTATGATCTAAAAAATCAAAAATCTGGTAGTTCAATTTCTCTCAATATTTTGCCTCTTCAAAAACTGTATTCACTCCTCATCCTCCATTATGTCCTCATGAGTTGGATTCTTGAGTGATATGAAGAAATTTGTAATAAACTATTACATTCTGTGGGTTTCCATGGTGGCTCAGATGGTAAAGAATACACCTACAATGCAGGAGATCTGAGTTTGACTCCTGGGTGGGGATGATGCCCTGGAAATGGAAATGGTAACCCACTCCAGTATTCTTGCCTGGGGAATTCCATGGATAGAGGAGACTTGTAGGCAACAGTCCATGGTTATGCATAGCTTTTTATGATATAAAGATTAAAAAGTTTTTCATGTATTATTTTTTCTTTTTTTCTCTTCAGGACCCAATCACAGACACACATAAGAAAATATATCATCAAATATTCATAAGGTGAATTGCAAGGTAAAATTTTCCATGTAATATATGTTATATTAAGAAGTTATAGAAATGTAAAAATTGTTTCACTTAAATATCTTCATAGCTATTCTTAGATATTTAGAGGTTTGGCAGAATAATTTCTTTTATGTTTTAAAATTCAGTCTTTAAAAATATTACATTATTTTCTCTAATAAAATTTGAACTCATTCTCATGGCACATTTTTCAAATGTTATAGAACCAGCAAAGGTACCTTGATATTAGACTGACTTTCATAAGTGTTTCTAAAATAGTTTTAAGAGAAAGCTCAAGGAAGAGACTGATAATGTAAAATAGATAACTCAATGAATGTTATATTACTGCATTTCAATATTAAAAAGAACTATTTCTAAAATGTAATTTTATGTATGTGTGGGCTTGGAATACATCGATAAATCAGATTATGCATTTTTATTACTCATTTGAACTTGTTGCTAGATGTAGATCTCTTTCCTAATGAGCACCAAATTTATTTGTGTTTTATAATGTCTTTCAACATCTGACTCTAGAGGTATAACTCTTCCTGGCTATTAATCATCATTTATCTGTGTAAATCTGTTTTATAGATCAGGTTTGTTAAAACAATGATGCTTATATTTATATAATATATATACTAGGTATAGATACTGAAAATTTAATAAATCGTAGATAAAAATAATATTATACCCTCTACTATTTTGGTGACTAATGAGATCTGATATAAAATTGACTTGCATTATAAGAAACATCTTGAATACCTGAATTTCTTGTGAAAAGATGAAATATAAGGATATAAGCCATGAGATGAGAAGTTCTGTTTTCATTTATTTTCTGAAAAATATACTTCGCCACACATATTCTATATAATTGGCTGACTTTTATGGTAAGTATGCAAATATCTTATTAAATCCTGCTTATTTGTAGCAACAAAATTAATGAAAAATGCCAGCATATCGAAAAGACCATTTTCAAAGTCGAATTCTGTTGTTTTATATAACGTGCTTCTCATTATTTTAGAAAGACACCTCTATGTATGGATGTTTTGTGGTCCTCTTTTAAATGTAAAAACAAACTCTAAACCATTGTATTCCATTCAATTAAAAAAAAAAGATACGAGGTAATACAGTTTGCAAGTGTTTATCTCTCCTGCCTCATCCCTACCACCCATATCTGTCCTGAGTCCTCCACTTAGGACACCACAAACTTGACCATGTCAGAAAACCCTCATCAAGAATGAGGTGGTTTTTTTTTTTTTAAATCATATAGGTTCAAAATGTATTTGCTTTGGAGATTAGTTTTGTTTGAAAATGCTTTGTGGGATTCAGAGACACATGGGAGTAAAGGAAAAATAAAAAATTTGTGTTATGAAAGTTTTTGTGCCACACATATAATAGCTTAATTATCTTAATAATAAATAAATTATTTTCTTACAAATAAACAGGACTTTACCTATCATCATGAGTATATTTCATTGTTACAGAAAAAGAATGTAGGTTTGTGTATATGAAAATTTACATCCATTTTTATTCTGTAGGATGTAAATGAAACATAAATAACTTTGAAAATAGAAACACTAGTGTTTATTATGTTATTTATTATATTTATATTTTATAGTGTCATCCTTAAGATTGTAGGTAATTGAAACAGAATTATATTTACACTGAATCATTTGTTCTGCCTGTGAAAACTAAGATTCATGGCATATCTTCAGAAAGGGTTATATTAGAACAAGCATGGCATCATACATTTTATTGTCTTATAAGGTAAAGCTTAATTAGATTTTTAATGTTAGCCCAAGTTTCCATGGCTTTAGGTCATATTTAAACAGAGGTATATGGAAACTAGAGAATATGATACTGTTTATAAGTGAATATAAGTATAAATTTAACTATAAGTGTATCTGTTAAATTCAAAATTAATGCAGCTTACTTAAAAAGAAGAAAAGAGAAAAGCTAAAAATATTTTATACTGTTTGTAATTTAAAGTTTAACCATATATTTATGTTGATTTTATGTGAAATCTCACTTAAACTTTGACTCTTGTAAGTCATCTTCAACTCCATTGTAAAATACATTAATGACATTTGAGGATGTAACTATAAAGATAATACAGTATTTAATAAATTAAGACAGGTGTAAGATAAATATTCTTGAGCAAGGACGTTTTGCCACTAATTGATTAGTATGTTTGCAATTTTACTCTCAATCTACATTAAAAAAAAAAAAATCTCCAGTCTACAACCAACAGTATCCTCCATAAAGGGCTTGCATTTCAGAGGATTATTAATAACTTAAGTCTCTTCTGTAATATCACAGGAAATCTTTCCTCAAAATTTTCTTAGGCAATTTTCAGAAAGGCACATGTTCACTTTAAATTTGTGATTAAATTGTCTCTAATAGACAAATCAATCAAATTCAAAACCAATAGAATTAAAAATAAACCTGTTGAATGATTAATGGAATAGAACCAAAAACTCCATTCCTATGTTATAAAATAGTTGATATCTGTTCCATAATTTTTTAAAAATATTTCAACTTTGACAGACTGTTGAATAATAAAATTTTCTGTATTTAAATGAAGTTCATGTGAGTACATAATTTATACATATTGACACTCGAAGCTTATCTCATGTCATTTTTAATAGATTATTATCTTTTACAAAAATTGCATAATGCATCTTTACTTAAGTTACTTAATATTTATTCATTGTTTTTATCATTTTAAAAATGTGAGTACTACATAGTCCTGTTCTATAAATTTCTATAAATATTTCTTCATACAGTTTATATGTTTGCTATACTTAATTATAGTTTCAGATTTTTCTGTTTGTTTTCATGTATTTTCTTATTAGTATTCCTTACATAATTACATAAAGAAATGAAATAAATTGCATAACTCTCTGATAAAAACACACGATAGACAGTATACTTTTATAGTCATTAATATGACTACATCTTACAAATTGCTAGTATTGAATATTCCCATTGATTGGTGTTTATAAACTTATTTACTCCTTAAAACTTTGCTGTGATATAGGTATGATTACTACAATCCTTGAGAGGAAAACTGTGGATAATATTGAAATGGTATGATTTTATAGGACTTTAGACAGTTATTTTAAAGTATGAAAGAATGTAACGTAAAAAATAATTATACTGAGTTCAATGTTTGCTCACATGTTTAAGTCCAGAGGAGTAAAACTTAGAGTCAAATGATGCCAATCAGCAGGAGGCCTCTATCTACAGAATGTCTCCTGGGATTGGTGCTTGTCTGGATTTGGATAAACTGGTAAAATCTCTGGTTTCTAGTTGCAGTCATTAGGTTGTGTGGAGGTAATTCTGAAAATTAGGGATTACCCTACTAAAGAGAAAAGGCGCCTTTAACATTTTCATTGCTTGCGCTGCCATTTGGTTGGATATTAGAGTCCATGGCAAGGAGAATGTGCATTTATTTCTCTAGGTTGAATGTTTTTCTCTTGTCATGTAATCATGGCAGATTTATTAGCACTGTTTATCCTCTGGAGGATGGAAGCAACCTGACAGTTCATAAGGAAGAATATTATTATGTACTCTCGAGTTTCTTTCACATTTGTTGATGAACGGCATTATCCATGATGCTTAAAGTCAAACATTTATCCCTTTTCACTTACTCAACAATGGCATCTACTTGTCACATCTCACTGAAGAAATATCCTTCAACCAGGATGCATTAAATCCATCTCTTCACTATTTAAATCTCACCAAGTCTTCAACTTCATAAGAAAAAAAAAAGCCTTCTAAGAAATATTGTTTAATTCAGTGATCACACAATTTACATTAATCAGAGAAAAAGCATTTTGTGTATATAGACAAATAATTATATTTTCTTGGGAGATAACAAAATAATCATCATATCATCATCATTGCTTTGTTACTGAGTGAATTAATTACATATTTTAAAAAAATGAATGAATCTTTTGAAGTATAATGTCTTCTTTAAGTTAACTGCAATTATTCTCAAACATTTCCTTGTTTCTAAATATTGTATCACTTTTCATTTTAATTCAATTTTCCCTTTTGCCAGTATCTACCAATCTTTACTATTATTAAGTAATAATGGCTAAAAGCCAAGTCTTAAACTACTAAAACTTTCCTTTTCCCCCAGAATGTCTTTGCTTCATGTCTCACAGAATGCCAATTCTGTCTTACCAAGTCTAACTTCACAATAGTTAACTAACTGTATTGAGAAGTGTATCCATAACTTACTTGCATTTATATTCTACCTTTCATCTCCGATTGAAATTCCCTCCCCTCTGGGTAAAGAACATTACTTGGCATGTGATATATTAGTAAATATTAATTGAATTGAACTAAGGGGAAAATGGTGAAGAGCTGGTTTAATAGAGCATGGCTCCTAAAATACACAAAGGAGTATCAGAGGATAGAGGTTTGGTGAGAGATGATAGGGGAGCACCTTGACTAGACTCATTAGCATGAACTAGTTTATTAGAGTAGCCAGTTCTTGGGCTGGGTGGTTTTAAAGGCATTAACTGAGAAGAAATGAATTGTGATTGACACTACTCTGGTAGATGAGAGGAAGGGGAGAAAACCAGAACGATGCGTCGGGGCTAAGCTGAGCACAAGAAGATTAGCTGAGTGTATGGTAGCTGGTTAACCTATCATATGACATTAACTTAATTAAAAAAAAGAAAAATGCCCAAATACTGGATACTTTATGTGTGTAAATTATTAGATGCCCAGTCCAAGCCATTTACTAAGTGATTGGGATACACAACCACATTTATTATTTAGCAAATACAATTGTCTCCATTTTATTGATGAGGACACTAAACCTAGAATGATTGTGGGTCCTTCTGGCACCAATCCTTTGCTCTTAACCATCAGGAATGGATATAGTTATATTCAGTCAGATATGTACCATGCTTGAGGCTCACTGGTATTTAGAATTATTGGTTTCTTTCAAACTGTGGATTTATGTTTTTACTTCCTGCTTCCCTTTAAGTAAAGTACTAGAACCCCTATTTCAAATCCCTTCAAAACGTGCAAATTTTTGTTTCTTTTTGCTTTCTTTTTGCCTAGAGTTTGCATACCTTTCATCAGATTTTCAATAGATCTATATCAATAAAGGGTTTTAAGTAAAAAAAAAAAAAACAACAACAACAAAGGGATAGAAAAAATTGTACTGAAATATGGATCAGTTAGAAAACACAGCTGCATTTATAAGTGGTTTCCTAATTATAGTATGCAATAATTGGTGCACACAAATAATGAATAGTCACCTGAATACAGTTTGCAAAACCTAAGAAAAGATTTTTATGAGGTAAATTTACAAAAAAAAAAAAATATAACCTCTGTACACATCTTCTCATTTAATTGCTATGTGTTTAATTCTATAAAATTAACTCATGAACAAGTTATGTAGTGAGCAACTATAATTTGGCTCTACCACATTTTGTATTTAATACCACTTTTACAAATCTATGTATATTTTACAAAATTTCATATACTGCTGCTCTATCTTTCTCAAATGTTGATGGTCATTCTCTGGTTCACCATCAGCCACTCCATCATTCCTAAAACAACTATTACAACATCTAGATTTTACTGTGCCCTTTTTTTCTTAGGGTCTTGTCTGTGAATCAAAAACAGTGATTACTCCCTTCTGAAATTTGATTCCATACTTCAGTTAAAACTCCGAGCCAAGGAACAACTCCAATATCAAGGATTTCTGTTCTACAACAGACTCTATAGGTTTTTATTGTGTTTTATGTGTAAAGTGTTTTTAATGTGTGGTGTGGTGTGTTTAAACAGGGTCTGAGACCCATCTTAAATCATGTTCTTTAATTGCTGAGTAATATTGTATAATTACAGTATCAGGTACCAGGCAGAGGGCTGCAATGTAGATTATTATATGGCTGAGTGCTTTTCATAAGCTGATGAAGTAGGTAGTAATAACCCCATTTCTTCAGAGTAAAACTGAGTAAACAATTCAACCTAAATCAAGTGGGCAGTCACACTTAGGTTTTCTGGCTATAATTTTAGAATTTTCTCTTCTATCACAATAGAATTTTTTTTTACATCTGTTCTTTTTAACTTCCCATTGTCCTGATTTCTGTTTTACCTCAGAGAAATAAATTGCTTTTGGTCACATTTGTTTTGAGACTTAAATCCAGGCATATTTATGGGGATATAAAAATGCTTTAAAATCTCTTTTGATATAAAGCACTTGTTTTAAACTACAATACTACAACAGAATGTCAACTATTTCAACATTATTGCAGAAATGGTGTATCCAGATTGTTTTTGTAAGAAGGTAAAATAAAGTTTGGACTGATTTTAGCGAGTGCAGGTTTTATTTATTAAGCCTATGTTGCAAGGACAAGAAAAGCCATTGTAGAGAACTGAAGACACATCTACTAACAAATGGCCATTTATTCTGATTTAATGTAACTTTTGGGCACCAGTAAATCACCTGCTATGATACCAAGACAAAACATAAGATTTTTAAGTTTTACAGCTCCATGTCAAACTGATGCTTAGCACAGTTAGACTCCCCCCGCTCCCCACCAGCCTTGATTGGGGAAATTGGTTTTTCATTTATCCCATTGATTTTAAAAGTTGGATGCAGAGAAGAGGACTTTATAAATAACAAATTTTATTTAATAAAAATATACTACATTATGTAAAATCATGACAATTCAAAGAAATTCAATGAATTTCCTTAATTTCAGAAGTTTTAAAAATCATAATGTGTCAAGAAATATGATATTTGTACCTCTTTATCATAAGTAAACTTTATTATTTTCATTTTTACCCTCTTCAAAATAAGAAATTCTGTCCTTTCCTTGTGCTTGACTCAATTTCTTAAATTTAAAAACTTGTTAAAAATGGAAGTCTTTATCATTGTGGAAGCAGTCCATTTTTTGGAATATGCTTTTACTGTTATTTTCCACTATTAAAATGATGAAGCTAGTCCAATATGGGCCTAAGGGTCCTGGGATACTAAATGCAGATGATGTCTAAAGCAGAACTCATTATCATACCCATAACCATATCAGAGATAGTTTTTTGAACAGAAAAGTATGTGGTAAACACTTATATATCATTCAGGCTTCCCTGGTGGCTCAGATGGTAAAGAATGCAATTCAGGAGCTTGGGGGGTTCAGTACCTTGGTGGGGAATATCCCCTGGAGGAGGGCTTGGCAATCCACTCTAGTTTTCTTACATGGCGAATTCCATGGACAGAGGAGCCTGGCGGGCTACAGTTCACGGGGTCCCAAAGAGTCAGACAGGACTGAGCGACTAACACTCACTTTCGCTTTATGTACCATGATTTGGACTGACAGTCTGATTCTGAAAATATTAGTTTAGATCATGTAAAGCAGAATTTGAAACGCAAGATTCAGCACCCATCAACAGAGGTTGTTATTCGATTATATGCTGCTTGCATGCATGCTAAGTCCCTTTAGTTGCTTCGGACTCTTTGGGATCCTGTGGACGATAGCCTGCCAGGTGCCACTATCCTGGGGATTCTCCAGGTGAGACTACTGGAGTGGGTTGCCATGTCCTCCCCAGGGGATCTTCCCAACCCAGGGATCAAATCAGCAACCAGCTTTTCTTATATCTCCTGCATTGGCAGGCAGGTTCTTTATGACTAGCAACACCTGGGAAGGATGTTGCTTGTCATTTATGGTAAATTATATTTACTTGCTTTTTTCAATCATATGTTGAAGATGACTTTTTTGAAATGTTTATATTGAGTAAAATTCCTAAGTGCTGTATAATGCTCAATATTTCAACCATTTATCATACATTTTCAATTAACACAAATAACACAATAACACAAATAACACAATAAAAAATCTTTAGCTGAGAGTGCAGAGGTACAAACTTTGCTGACAGCTCTTGTTTTTGACCTCTGTTAGCTGTATGATCTTGCATAATTAATGTACTCTTTCTGGGCCTTAGGATTGTTATTTAATAATTAGAAATAGGAGTGGGTTTGTGGTTCCAAAGACCCAGTTCTTGAATTGAGGCTTCTCTGGTACAGTTTCATTGGTTCAGGTTACAGTGATAAGCATGATGATTGAGTTTACTGTAATGATATATTTATTTCATTTAGAGTTCTGATTTATTTAGGTATTAACATTAAATGGTAGTTTCTTAAAAAGAATATCTCAATCAAGTTCAGTTTTTGGACTCAGAATTCTGTTTAAAACAACAAAAATGTAGAAATATAGTTGGAGACAGAAATTTTTCTATCTAGACAGGGTGTTAGATGGCACAGAATGACAGTATTTTATTAATTATAATAATGCTATCATTGTTTTCATTCTGTAAGAAAATGTATTTTTTAAAACTTTCTACTATCTAGAAGGACTTTTTTTATATTTGGGATTTGTGATAAAAGAGTTCATCAAAATATGTAGACAAAACATAAATGCCAAAATATTCATAATTATTACATCTGGGTGGTGTATACAATGTAATTGTCTTCCAGTGTTCCTTTGTGTAGCTTTATTGCTGTGAATTGGTACAAACAGAAACTAAATTTATTAGGCAACTTGCAGTTAGGGATTACACTGAGACAAAGCTCTAGTATATGGAATCTAACCTATGTATGTGCGAGAATGCTGTGCTGTGTTTAGTCACTCACTCTTGTCTGACTCTTTGTGACTCCATGGACTATAGTCTTCCAGGTTCCTCTGTCCATGGGATTCTCCAGGAAAAAATACTGGAGTGGGCTGCCATGTCCTCCTCCAAGGGATCTCCCCCACCCATGGATCTACCCCGTGTCTCCTGCCACTAATGCCACCTGGGAAGCCCATATCCTTGACTAAGTCTGTAAATTTCATTTCCTCAACTTTCTCAATCTTCTTAACTAATCTTTCAGATATCAGATTTAGATGACAATTATTTATTGAGAGTTTAAACAGTGCCTCATGGTTTGTGTATTTTTCAAATATGTAAATATGTCTCTGAAGAGTTAGGAGTTATTATTTTTATGGAGATAGTATCTCATTTTTGCCATCAAAGCACCTGTAAGTCTTTATCCCTAAACTCTCTCTCAGCCAGAAGAAAAACACACATCATACACTCACACCATGGTCAAGAACTCCACTTTCAAGACAGACATAATGCAATGATAGATACTTACATGCTGAATCTGGGCTCAGAGAAACCTGAGACCTGGGTCAAATCTCAGTTCTGGCACTTATGAGATATTAAGATAAAAAAAATTACAACTAAATGTTTATCATCTACAAAAACAAATGAGAAACAACAAAGGTTGTTTTGAGTAGCTTATAATGCAATCCCTGACACATATGAATATCTCAATAAAGATATCTATATTTGATATTTTTTTGTCATCTTTCGGGGCTCAAATGGTAAAGGGTCTGCCTGCAATGTACAAGACCAGGGTTTGATCCCTGGGTTGGGAAGATCCTCTGGAGAAGTGAATGGCTACTCACTCCAGTATTTTTGCCTGGAGAATCCCATGCACAGAGGAGCCAGGCAGGCTACAGTCCATGGGGTTGCAAAGAGTTGGATATGACTGAGCAACTAACACTTTCGCTTTCATTACCCTAAGGTAGAGTGCATATGTAATAAGCTTGTTTACAGATTTTCAAAAGAAGCATAAATAAAATATTCAGAAAGTCTTCTAATTTGATTGTTATCTATTTATTTATTTTACATAAAAGGAGAAAACATAAAAGGTAAAAAGAAGAAAACCATAATGATTCCTAATCTCACTGATTAACTCTGAAAACCTTTCCATAATTCCTCTCTCTCTCAATTTTGTGTTTTTCTATGTCATTAAACTTTTGCAAAATAGTTTCCTATTCTTAAAGTAGTATGCAATAGATCTTTCTATTGTAAACAAGCAGGATGAAATAGCAATAAGCATTTGGAAATCACAAAGTAGTTAACTGAGCACTTAATAGATTCCACATCCTCAGCCCTCACAGGGAAGAGCCTTCAGAAATGGAAGACAGAATGGATTTAACATAGCTTTACAGATGTTAAAATGGATTCAAGTAGAAAAGAGCATAATTATAGACTATTATTAGTGTTTTGCTTTAGAACTTACCACATTGTAAATTGCCTCTGAACTTGTAAAATAAATTCAAAGATTGCTACCTATTTAGCAGCTGTTCAAGCAATCGGTTTAAAATAGAAGAACATTATCAAAAACTTGAGAGTCATTTGTAAAGTTAGTAATGTACCAAGTCTAGTCAATAACCATTTGTGAACACCTATGCATGAAGCATTCTTCTAAGTAATACAGAAAATTAATTTGTCCACTATTTTCATCATGTAAAAATTTCCATATATACCAACTCAATTGATTCTTACACATAATTTGAATACAAAATCACGTTGAGACAGTTCTCTCGTTGGCAACTAACAAATTTTACATTTTAAGCTAACTGCCTTGTTAACTTCATTGTCTTAAAAATCTAACAAATTGAAGCCATACTTGGGTACTACAATGATTTTTTTTTTCTTTGCTATTAGCAATTATGGTAGTGTTGTATTTTTTCCCTTCTCGTATTCAAATATATATTTAAAGTATTTGAATAATGTTTTCTCTTATATATATATATTTCCACTTTATTTAAGACTAATTAACACAGTAAACTCTTCTTTCAAGAAGTCCACATTCTCTATTTTTTCCTTAACACTTGTTCAACTAATAACATGTATACATCATTGTATCCAGATATTAATTTCATAAGACCAATAACTAAGGAGATTTTAAACATAAGCAAGGATGATGGGAAAATATATTTGGAAGATTTTTAAATATCTTCATATTCTTACTTATAAATGATTTTAACTACATTGTTGAGGTATAATTGACATTAAAGCAACATCTATTTAGACTATAAAATTTGATATGATTAGAAATAAATACATACTGTGAAATTATCAACATAAGGCAGTTGACATTTCTAGTATCTGGAAAAGTTCCTCTGTCCATTTGGTAATCCCCTTTTTGTAACCATCTCTGCCTTTCCATCTCTTTGTCTGGCACTGTATTATAGATTAGTTTGTATCATCTAGAATGTTTGTAAACAGAGTGACATAACATGTTCTGTTTTTGTCTAACTTCTTTCATTAAGAATTTTTATCTTTACATTTATCCATATAGAAGCATTTACCAACAGTCTAATCTTTTTTTATTGCCAAGTAGTATTCCATATACAGATATACCCTGGTTTTATTTTACCATTCATCTTTTGAGAGGTATTTGATTTGTCTCCAGATTTTAGCTAAGGCAAATGAAGTGGATAGGAACATCATACAGAGTCTTTGCATAGAACTATATTTTATTTTCTCTAGAGTGAATGCAAAGGGGTGGAAAGGCTACATTATATGGTAAATATATATTTAGTCTTGTAAAGTGATTGTACAATTTTACATTCTCACCATTAGTATTTGAGAATTCAGGTTCATCCTTGTCTATACTTGGTACGATTGATCTTTTTATTTTAGCTACTTTAATAGAGGTTAAAGAATAGTTAGTGGTTTTTCTTTTTATTTCTCTTAGGGCTAAGGTTGTTGAGCATATTTTCAGGTGCTTATTTGTTTCCATATATTTTCTCGGTGAAATTTTTGTTTAAATGTTTTCCCAACTTTGTTTAGCCTGTTCCCTGATCGAGTCTGAGATTTCTATACATATTCTGATTATAAATTATTTACAAGAAAAATGATTTGTAAGAAATTAATCTTTTTGTCCGGAGAAGGCAATGGCAAGCCACTCCAGTACTCTTGCCTAGAAAATCCCATAGACGGAGGAGCCTGGTAGGCTGCAGTCCGTGGAGTTGCTACGAGTCAGACATGACTGAGCGACTTCACTTTCAATTTTCACTTTCACACATTGGAGAAGGAAATGGCAACCCACTCCAGTGTTCTTGCCTGGAGAATCCCAGGGACGGGGGAGCCTGGTGGGCTGCCGTCTATGGGGTCACACAGAGTTGGACACGACTGAAGTGACTTAGCAGCAGCAGCAGCAATCTTTTTGTCATTTGTCTTTTTATTTTCTTATCATATATTTCATATAGATAATTTGATAAATAGGTAGGTATGGATATAGATTATATAATTTTGATGTCATATCTCATACATCTTTATGTTATCCAAGTATTCTAAAAGGTTTAGGGTATTTCTTCTGTTTAGGTCTGTGATCCACTTTGGTGTGATTTTGGTATATGGTACAAGGTGTAGACCCAGTTGTTTTTTCTAATATCATTGCTGCCAGGGCTGTGTGCATGTGTGCTCTGTTGTCTTGCAGGATTAACCTTTTTCTCTTAATTTCTTGGCCACTTTGTTGTTGTCGATTGGCCATTCTAGTTGTTCTTTCTCGTTTCTATGTGAATTTTCATTTTAACTCATCAGTTTCGATGAAAAAGTTTACTGGGATTTCAATTGGAAAGATAATTCTATAAATGAATTTGTGGAGAATAAACATCTTGAAACTATCACATCCTCTGACCCATGAACAGAATATTTCATTTTATTTAGGTTTACTTAATTATCCTTTTTTTTGTTTCATAGTTTTGTTATGCGGATATTTCATTTTTTTTCAGCTTACCTTAAGTGCTTCATAAATTTTTGCCTTGTCATAACTGATAATATGTTTTAGTTTAACTTTGTGATTCTTCGTTGATAGTATACAGACAAATTGATTTTCTTTGTATCTGCTTTTATAACTTGCAATCTTACTGAACTAAGTATTTTCACTTTTTATAGTTTCAATCAGATTTTCTATATAGATGATTATTTTATCTGTGAAGAAGTACTTTATACTTCTTCCTTTCCAATTTGCTTGCACTTTTTTTTCTTTTTCTCACTTCATTTCCCTGACAAGAACCTCCTGTACAATAATGAAGGAATTAATGAGAATAGATATCCCTGTGTATTTCCTTATCTTAGGGTGAAAAGAAAACATTTGTCTTTCTGCATTAAGCATGATGATTGTTCATCTTTTGTAGATGTTCTTTGCCAGTTTGATTAAGCAATACTTACATGCAGTTTTTTTTTTTTTTTCTCCCCATAATGAAGCACTGCAGTACTGAGCAATCCACAAGCAGGTGGCTGAATCTGCGGATGTAAAACTGTGCCTTCAAAAAGCTGGGATAGAAAAATATCAGCATATTTTTGACTGTGTGGAGGGTTAGCACCCTAACCCCTATATTTTCAAGGGTCAACAGTATATCCTATTTAGCAAGATGACATAGCAAAAGGAAAAAAAAATGGACTTGTGATGGTCAAATAGCAATGGGCCCAGAACTGCTGAAATTACTCAAAGTATAAATAATCTCAAAATAATTTTGGGTGCATATTCTAAACTAACAGAATGTAACTGTAATGGTGGCTTGACAAAACCAAATAACTATAATTTAAAGTTAATGAGACACTGATTTTGTTTCTTTATTTTTCAACATATCATAGGTGCACTTGTAACATAGTTATGTTTATTTCAAATATGTAGGTTTGATTTAAACTCTGTTCAAGAACCCATTGCCTGAGGATTTAAGTTCATAAAGTAATGAAACATATAGATCATTTATGACAGTAAGAAAAATCATCAAATTTAATCCTCAAATTGCCTTTTTCTCCTAGTCCCAGTCTGCATGCAAAGGGCACCAATACAGTTTTCTTTATTTAAAAGAAAAAAATAACATATGAGAGATGAAACACCCTTTCATGTATTTTAATAAAATCACTTTAGAATTGCTTTATTTGTTTGGCTATTTAGTCTTAAGGACAGAAAAGCTTTTGTCTTTACATTTGGCAAAATAAACTTTAAGAAGAGTTTAAATGTTTACTGTTATAAAGCTAGTATATTTTTATTTTTCCCTTTATATTCTAGCACCTATTCATTTTTAAAAATAGAAATCTATCGATGTTGCTTAAAAAGTCACTGCTATGATTAGAATTTTAATTTTTGTAATATATTTATAGACATTAAGATATTGAAAAATGTTTTATGTCTTAACTTGAAATAAATAAGCTAAATATTTTTATTTATTCTCAATCAGCGTTATCTGGAAATCAGAACACCTCTTTCTGCTATCATGCAGCATTTTAATCTTTGCAGACTACCTAATGTCTCTAGGCCTTTTATCAAAATTTGTAAATTGATGGGATTGTCAAGTGATTTCTAAAGTAATATGAATGGACTTTTTTGCCCTTTATCAATTTTCACTGAATTTTGAGGACTCAGTTACCCCTAGGGGGGACCAACCCCTCTAAAGTTCAATTTTTATATTTTTTATGCTATTCAGTTTTAAAATTCATCAGCTGCTATATAATTTTGGTTTAAAATTTTTGTGTATAGGTGAGATTTTGTACATAAAAGAGTTTTCAACACATCACTGCCATGACCGTAGATGAACGGAATTCACTATCATGACCACCAGTTCCAATATCCCACCTGAGCATAAACCTAGATCACTTGTTGATACACAGATCTCTTGCTCTGTACCTTGAACCATCATTTCACATGAGTGACAATGTTTTAATAACCATATTTTTTCCACTTCTCTTTCCTTCTCTGAATATGGTTTTATCACATTGGTCTAATCAGGATAATGTCTCAATAAAGCTTTTGACTGCTAATACTGACTATTTTATCCTCTACTTGTTAAGGGAAATTAGGTGAATTTTGATAGCCTTTGCTTTGTTAGATTCCAGGTAAACTATGTGCAATAGAAAATAAGGCAACTAATTCCCAGGCCATATGAAATGATCAAATTCACTTTATTAAGTTGAATAAACTTGAAGAATCAAGTAGAACATAGTTAAAACATAATTTCACAAATAATATTAATGATTAATGATCCATATATATATGAAGTGAAGGCATATATATGACATGCGAGCATATCAAGAAAGATCTAGTAATAACTAAATACGTTAGTGTTAGTCCCCCAGTCATGTCCTACTCTTTTCAACTCCCTCAGGCTCCTATGTGCCTGGAATTCTCCAGGCAAGAATATTGGAGTGATTTGCCATTTCCTTCTCCAGGGGATCTTCCCAACCCTGGGTTTGAACCCTAGTCTCCTGCATTATAGGCAGACTTTTTGCCATCTGAATCCCTAGGGAAACTAATGCCTAAGTACATTACTGGGTTTAATAAGATAGAAGGTCATAAGTCTCAGAAAACTAGTTTATTTTTGTTACCAACCAGATAGTTTAGACAATAATAAATTCCTATATTAGGAATTTCAGCTTTTCTTATCCCAGAAGTAGATATATCAAATCACTTTTGAATTGAATAGAATAGGGGATATTTGATTTTGAATATTTGATATTTGATATTGATTCAATATTTGATATTGAATAGAACAGGGGATATTAAAAGAATAGGGGATATTTGATTTTGAGAAGGTATTTTAATTTGTTACCAATATCTTATAGCCTAGAATCATCAATTCCATTTCTGTGAGTTTTTCAACACCTTAGTAAATGATGCAGAACTGCGTCTCAGGTGCCCTGATTCCTAGTGTAATTGATATATCTGTGTCCCACACTGATCCACAAAGAACTTTCTATTATACACATATAATTATTAGAATATAAATAAATATAAGGTATTATTTCTAATGAAGGGAACATTATGCAACCTGGATCATTAAGAACTATCGTTCATGATAAATTTAGGAAAAAAAAACTTGCCAGTTCTATTTCATATTCCTAAAAGATATTAGGGGTATGACTAATATATGGAAAAAAAAAATATGCTAGTAACTGCAATGCATGGAAACTAACCAAGCTGTGGCCTTCTTCATGGCTGAGTACTGCAAATAATATACCTTAATGTGCTAAATTCTATAGAAAATAAATAATGGGAGTAACACTGTAATCATATTATTAATTTACAATGCTTCTCTCAGAATAGAATCTGGGATACTATGTGAGGAAAACAAAATTTATACCAACTGGGCCTCTTGCCCAGAAATACAACCATACAAAAATATACATAACTAAGAGAGGAAAAAGCTTGTCCAAAGAGAAAACAGTTGGAAAGAAAGTAAGACGAAACAAAAACTTTTACTGAATTAAAAATGAAAATGGTGTAATTGTAACTTAGTAAGTCAGTTTTGTGTATTATTAATAAGAAACAAGATAGAGTTACAGAAATAGAAAAATAATTATTGTGTTGATAGAGAATAATACTTAAAAAATATTTGACCAAAATATAGATCTTTTTTAATGGTATTGAAAAGTAACTAAATAAAGCAAATATTAGTGACTTCCGAGCCTTGTTTTGTAACTGCAATAACCCCTGGTCTTAAATAGAAGAGTTTAGGAAGCAGATCTTTTCAATGTGCCATTCATAATCAGCAAGTATCTTTGGTTAGGCTGTTTGGGTTTGGTGGTTATTGAGAATATTCAATAAGACAGAACAATACATTGCCTAGATGATGTTTATGTGAGGTCCACAATGCAATCGTAAGAACTACATGCTATTCTAAATTCTGGTCTAACTTTTTAATCAACAATCTGATTTTATATGCTTATAAATAAAATGTCAGTGTCTCAGTAGCCTTGTTAATATGTCCCAGGTTTATTCATTCCCATACTCCCATTCCACTGACATTCTCATATGACAAAAAAAATAATAATAATTAAAAAGACCTCTACATTTGGGAATAAAAAGAATATTTATCAACTATTAATTTATCAGTTTAGTTTAGAAACTTACATAAAAATGAACTGACCTAATGAGCAAGAGATAGTGAAGGACAGGGAAACCTGGCATGCTGCTGTTCCTGGGGTTGTAAAGAGTTGGAAACAACTTAGAGACTGAACAAAAGCAAAGCTTCCTAAAGTAAGTATATGTCTTACATGACAAACTGTAACTACTCAGCTAGTGAGAAAGATAGGTGTCCACTCTTCTGTCAAAAAGAGAATTTTGAAAGCATTCAAAACTATGAATTCACCACTGGCCACTTTTCTTCTACTTTGAAAAAAAAAAAATTCCTAGTCAAAAGAAATGTTCTGGGTTGAGGAGAGAGGTGATATGACATCATGATAACAGGGGTTAGGGTTTGTAAAAAGATGAACTTAAGAGGTCAACAAGAAATGACCAAAAGGTAGAAGGAAAATGAAACAAAACACACGTTTTGATACTGAGCCAAATTCAGAATATTTCCAGTAAGAAAATTAGGCCACTACCATCAAACATTGCAGAAAACCACAGCATGTCTTGATACACACTGCCTTTACCATAAAGAAATCAGTTTGATGGTCTTAGGAAAGAAATGCCAACTGAATTTTAAGGGCATTTAGTTAGCCAACAATGAGCTGAGGAATAAGCTGGGGATGAAATGCAAAGAATGATGTTTGTGGCCAAGAAGGGAAAAATTGCAGAGGAAAATAGGATTCATATCGGGGTCCAGCCTCGATATGGCCCAGGGTATCCTTGGGATGAACGGCGTCGGCGTCAGAGAGAGAGAGAAAGAGAGAGAGACAGACAGGGGCTGATGATTCCTTAGTTTACGCTGGAAACCAATAAAACCCCAGCATGGGGTTTGCTCTGTTTACGTAGGCTGCAGGCGCCCTCTCGAATCGCTGGAGGCACCCCACCAGGGCAGCCCCTCGAGTGGGTCTTAGAAGCCCAGGCAGATGAGTAAACTCAGAGGGCCCAGCGCTCCAAGGATCTCAACCAGAAAAAGGAGAATAGAGAAAAGGATGGAAAAAGAGAAAGAACGACACGGGGAGACCAAGCTTCAGTGAGCAAGGCCCAAAACTTTATTTTCCAGTGCTGCTTTTATACCCTAAGTTATGCGCATAAGAAACAGAGAAAGGGAGGTATAGATTCACACCAAAATCACGTGGGGTCAGCAGTCTTGACACTTATCAGGATCAGGGCTTATTTTTGTGTGATAAAAGTTTTAGGTGATTTACATCATCTTCTGGCCAGGGGGCCTGCTAACAGTTTTATGGCCCTCTCTCCTGACAATAGGTTAGTTAGCAAGTAAAAGACTTTTCTTTTAAGGTGACTTTCCTAAAGTTAGGTGGTAGACACATAACAAAGTTACATTCCTATAAGGCACCAGTGTAGTGAGCTGCAAGAAAGGAATTTATTAACTTAAGATCTGATGTGGTTAAATCAAAGGATTAATATATTTCCAAGGATACAATAGAGGAAACTGCAGCAAGCATTGATTCAACAATGAAATCTTTTCTAGTACTATTCTAATGATTTTAACTTCTTCAACAGATTCCTGTATTTTAGAATATTAGGCTTTCTGTCCTTGCATGGCTAGGAGGCTATAAACAGTCACACTCATAGTTGTAAGAGCCCGGACAAACTTGTCATGCAAGTTAGAAAGCTATCAGAGGGGCTTGGATTGGAACACTCCTATTAAGCCGAGGAGAACTTTTAAACTACAGCTCTGAATTAATGTTTTCAGAGAAAGGTGGTTGGGGGGAAGCCCCTGTAAGTATTAGAGGACTTGGTAAGAGGCGTAAGATAGTAAAGCAGTCAGACTCCAGTTTTCTTTGGGGTAGATGCTCAGGTAAGTCCAGGGGGTTCCTCGAGCCCTGATTAGCCTTTGCCCATCAGGCCTCTTCCCCAATTGACCTTTGCCATGGGTAGGATTTCCCTCGCTGGCTCCCGGCAGATTCAGAATATTCTATATTTGCTTTGCTACTTTTGATGGGAGAGATCTGAATATGTTGAAACACTGAGAGGAAGAGGCTAGTAGAGTAAAAATTGAACTTACCGAAAAAAAGGTTTTTAGATTTCTGAGATGTGAATAAAAATGGTTTGTAATCTAGTAGAATAACCAATTATAAAGAGAATATAGGGTGGAGGAAACGAAGATTAGATAGACATGAATTTTTGTGAGTTGAGTGAGGACCTATTTTTGTACCATGACTTTTATTGTCTTAATGAGGTAGGAGCTTAATCACAAGCTGGTCATGTATGAACACAAGGTGGATTAAGACATTGTGGAAAGTAAAAGAATGCTGACATATAATATTGGTCAGAAAACTTGCTAGGGGAAGAGAAGATTTAGGCACAGTTTTGAGATCCAAGGTGTTGTGAGAAAACATAGCTGCAAACGGATCCTCTATGAGTCTGGGTGGTTTTAATAAATTATCTATAACTATAAATTATTAATGTCTTTCTATAAGCTTAGATGTAGAAGACATGTATATAGAATATTCACAACATTGAGGGTCATGAAAGGGAGAGGAAGGACATATATGTTTATTATATTGCTAAAATGGGCTTGGATCTCACCAGTTATGAGATTTGAATTGGATGAAAAGGTGAACATGGGAGGATCTGGTACATATGGAGAAAGGAGATTAGAAATTAGAAAATAAATGAGTAAAAGAACAGTCACCTGGGGAGTACTGGAGTGGGCGAGACCTTGCCAATTGCTTATGTTTAGCTGGTGAGTTGAATAGTTTCATGCTCTTACAGGTTAGTGAAGAAAGTGTGTTTATGTGTGTGTATGGAGAAGTGTGGTGGATATAGTGCAGTTAAAATCAGGAGAATGACTGGAGTGGGTGCATCAGAGAACATTAAAGAGAGTGATCAGGGTGGGAGAGAAGAGAGAGACATCAAGTAAGTGTTAAAGTGCCAGGTTGACAAAGTAGGTAGTAAATTTATATGGAACAGTTTCAGTGGGTTCTGAGGGCAGGAGTCAGAGTAGTTAGACAGTCAATGTGGCGTTACATATATAAAAGTAAAATAGTCTTTGAGGTGATAAGATGAGATAGATGGTGGTGGCTAGAGATGGTGCAAAAGGAAGATATATTTATTTTATGTGTTTATGTTTTGACATGGAGAGTCTCACACTCCAGAGAAACCATCAAATTGCTAGTCATGAGGAAGCTTGAATATTCAGAAGAGAGATAGTATAACCCTGTGGACTGGTAGCCTGCCAGATTCCTCTGTCCATGGGATTCTCCAGGCAAGAATATTGGAATGGGTAGTTGTTCCCTTCTCCAGGGGATCTGCTTAACCCAGGGATTGAACACAGGTCTCCCACATTGCAGACAATTTTTTTTACCATCGAAGTCACCAGGGAAGCCCATATGCAATTTAACAAGTTTGTAAATAACAGAAACCAGAAGCACCTCCAGGGAGGAGAGGCATTAAAGAAGGTACATCTTCCAAGGATGTCTCAAATGGAAAAAACAAAACAAAACACTGTTTTACTATACTGGAAGTATTTGTACTATTTCTTCATAAAGTGTATTCACAAATAGAATATCATTCACTAACTACCTTACTTTTGGAACTTCAAATATTTGCATTATTTATATTGTATTTTTTAATTTGGTACATGGATAGCTTGTCTCTCCACTAACATTATAAGTTTATTGAGGAATTATTTCAGAATGAATAGATAATTTTGTATTATCCAAAGCATATGTGATAGTACCTTTACACATTAGATGTTTTAGAGATACAATTTTTATATTTAGTATAAAAAATAAATATTAAACATGCATATATACTGGGCAAATTTAACTCTCTGTGCATTAAATATGAAAATTAAATGAGTGGTTTAAAAATAAAAGTATAGAGATGTATTATGTTGATTTCTTATTGAAACAACTGCCTTAGGACTAGCATCTAACTTAGTATAAATTATGCAATGTTTCCAGTTTTTCATTACTATCTGTAGAAGTAGAATCTACTAAAAAAAATTTATAAAATAAGTGAAAAATTAAATATAGGTAGGGATGTAAGTTTCTATTAATTAAACTTACTGAATACATCTCAACATGTATTCCAAATACAGTTTAAAAAAGTTTAACCAACTCTGTAACTATAGTTCAATAAAATTCATATAAAATATGTCTCCTCTACTGACACCACCATAATAATTTATATATATTCAGTACCTTAAATATATTTTTAGATTATGGTAGTAATAATTCTCCCACTTATAACAACTTATGATTTGTTATATTTATTTAAGGAGCTTTAAATAGTTATATGTCTGATGTTTATTTCTTAGTTTTCTAAGAGTATAATTTAAATAAGAAGAAAAAATCTAATGCTTTGAAAGAAGCTATAGTAGAATATCTATTTAAGAACTATATTTTTTCTGCTTTTAAACAGAATTTTACTAAAAATAATTGCTTCTCTATTGAAAAGTCTTCCATCAACCATATCAAGGAAGAAATGTTCTAGTTGCAATGTATCTATGACATCAGTTACATCAATATAGAAGTGATTCATTTTAACAAATACTATATTTGTGAAGTTCACATATTGTTCATTTGCCTAACCCAGGCAAGATTACTATGCAGCTGAAGCTTTGATTGTGAAATATAATTTTATTCTTATTCATGACAGTGACAGCTAATTCCAATTGCTGTTTTAAACACTTTCACTTAAAATAGTTCTTTCGATGTTTTGAATAAATCTAAAGATATTCTTTCAAGTATCAGATTTTTGCTTTCCAAAGGCCAGTGTGTTTGTGTATATGTGTAAGTGGCTCTTGCACTTCTCTTTGACATTTGCTGTCTTGCCTTTTTTAAAAGAAATTTCAGACTCAAATGGTTTTTGGGTTCGATGCATGATACAGGATGCTCAGGGCTGGTGCACTGGGGATGAACCAGAGGGATGGGATGGGGAGGGAGGTGGGAGGGGGGTTCAAGATGGGGAACAGATGTACACCCGGGGAAGATTCATGTCAATGTATGGCAAAACCAATAGAATAATGTAAAGTAATTAGCCTCCAATTAAAATAAATAAATTTTTAAAAGTAAAAAAAAAAAAGATATGTAACATACATAAACAAGAATTTATTGCACTTGTTCAAATCCAGAAGATCTCAGTGCCTTTTTCTCCTATCACTTCCTTACAAATGTGTCCTCTCATATCACTGACCTTCCCTCGGTAGGACCATGGATAGATCCCATGGCCTTACATTTACTTACAATTAGAATATTTCTCTATGGTAATGGCAACTTACTTTCAGATCCCTTCAAGTCTCGTCTACTCTAGTGTAAAACTTTCCATTTCACACCTAATTTCCATTTCACACTCTTTCCCTAGTGAGCAAATGCCTTTCAGGGTGGCTCAGGCCATGCCATCTTCAGAAGGCATCCATTTTGCTCACAGAAACTTCAGTTCAGTTCAGTTCAGTTCAGTTCAGTTGCTCAGTCATGTCAGACTCTCCGCGACCCCATGAATCACAGCACGCCAGGCCGCCCTGTCCATCACCAACTCCTGGAGTTCACTCAAACTCTTGTCCACAGAGTCGGTGATGCCATCCAGCCATCTCATTCTCTGTCATCCCCTTCTCCTCCCGCCCCCAACCTTTCCTAGCATCAGAGTCTTCTCCAGTGAGTCAACTCGTCACATGAGGTGCCCAAAGTATTGCAGTTTCAGCTTTAGCATCAGTCCTTCCAATGAACACCCAGGATTGATCTCCTTTAGAATGGACTGGTTGGATCTCCTTGCAGTCCAAGGGACTCTCAAGAGTCTTCTCCAGCACCACAGTTCAAGAGCATCAATTCTTCGGGGATCAGCTTTCTTCACAGTCCAACTCTCACATCCATACATGACCACGGGAAAAACCATAGGCTTGACTAGACGGACCTTGGTTGGCAAAGGAACATCTCTGCTTTTTAATATACTATCAAGGTTGGTCATAACTTTCCTTCCAAGGAGTAAGGGTCTTTTAATTTCATGGCTGCAATCACCATCTGCAGTGATTTTGGAGCCCCCCAAAATAAAGTCTGACACTGTTTCCACTGTTTTGCCATCTATTTCCCATGAAGTGATGGGACCAGATGCCATGATCTTTGTTTTCTGAAAGTTGAGCTTCAAACCAACCTTTTCACTCTCCTCTTTCACTTTCATCAAGAGGCTTTTGAGTTCCTCTTCACTTTCTGCCATAAGGGTGGTGTCATCTGCATATCTAAGGTTATTGATATTTCCCCCAGCAATCTTGATTCCAGCTTGTGCTTCTTCCAGCACAGCGTTCCTCATGATGTACTCTGCATATAAGTTAAATAAGCAAGGTGACAATATACAGCCTTGACGTACTCCTTTTCCTATTTGGAACCAGACTGTTGCTTCCTGACCTGCATACAGGTTTCTCAAGAGGCAGGTAAAGTGGTCTGGTATTCCCATCTCTTTCAGAATTTTCCACAGTTTATCGTGATCCACACAGTCAAATGCTTTGGGATACTCAATGAAGCAGAAACAGATGTTTTTCTGGAACTCTCTTACTTTCTCCATGATCCAGCGGATGTTGGCAATTTGATCTCTGGTGCCTCTGCCTTTTCTAAAACCTGCTTGAACATCTGGAAGTTCATGGTTCACCTATTGCTGAAGCCTGGCTTGGAGAATTTTGAGCATGACTTTACTAACGTGTGAGATGAGTGCAATTGTGCGGTAGTTTGAGCATTCTTTGGCGTTGCCTTTCTTTGGGATTGGAATGAAGACTGACCTTTTCCAGTCCTGTGGCCACTGCTGAGTTTTCCAAATTTGCTGGCATGTTGACAGAAACTTCACTCCTTTATTCACCATATGCTTGCTGTCCTATACCACTGCTTCTCTGCCCTTGATATCACAGGCAACCCCAATGAATCCCTACTGCTTCTGTAATTCTCCATGAGACGAGTAAGCACTTAACCCCAAGTTTCTATCTGCTCATCATTCTTTATGGAAAACCCATGCCAAGCCCTACCAAACATCTTGTGTACTCTACTCTTAGGTACTATAGTGAAACTATGAGTCTCTACAGCTCAGCACACGATGTGTGTCTGTGTGTGTCTTTGGGTAGAGTATGGTGGTGGTAGTGGTCACAGTGGTGATATTAACAAGCTATTGCTGATAGTATCTAAATCACCTCTTTTACTCACTATTTTCCTGACACAGAAATCTGTGATCAACATAGGTTGATAACATATGTATCTATTTACTTGTCAAATATTTATTGTCTACCATGTTCAGACATCTATCCTAGGCGTGGGAATACAACATGGAACAGAACAATGTCAGTATTGTTCTTTAATGGAGACTGCTTTCTAGTTGTGGATAACAGTACATCAGATGAGGTGAGAAAAGTTGTAAAGTAAGGGGGTAGACAGTGAATTATAAGGTATGTACTATAATAGTGGTGGTGATGGTACTGGTGTAGTCGCTAAGTTGTGTCTGACTCTTGTGACACCAATAACTGTAGCCCACCAGGCTCCTCTGTGCATGGGATTTCCCAGGCAAGAATACTGGAGTGGGTTGCCATTTCCTTCTCCAGGGGATCTTCCTAACCCAGGAATCAAAACCATATCTCCAGCATTACAGGCAGTATACTGCATTGCAGGTGGATTCTTTTACTGACCGAGCCACCACGGAAGGCTACATGTTATAATAATACTTACAGGGACTATTTCACCAATGAGATGATATTTGAACGAGGACCTGAAGTACATGAGAAAATAGAAAATATTGTGCTACTGCAATAGAAGACAATTTCTTCTGAGCATACAGGGGACTTCTTACAAAGGCTTTAATTTTCTTTTTTAAATATTTATTTATTTAGGCTGTGCCAACCCCAATTGTGCCACCTGTGAACTTTCAGTTGCTGTATGTGGGCTCTAGTTCCCTGACCAGGGATGGAACCTGGGCCCTCTGTATCAGGAGCAGAGTCTTAGCCACTGGACCACCAGGGAAGTTCCCAAAGCCTTTACTGTCCATGGGCTTTCCCAGGCAAGAATACTGGAGTATTATTTACTTTCCATGTTAACTGACTATAAGGGCATGTGGGGCTGAAGCCAGGGAGCAAGGAGGAGAGAAGGAGGGAACACAGTCAGCAAGGATATAGATACATGTATGTTTATATGTTGGGCTTCACTGGTAGCTTAGATGGTAAAGAGTCTGCCTGAAATACAGGAGACCAGGGTTCGATCCCTGGGTCAGTAAGATCCCCTGGAGGGGGAAATAGCTACCCACTCCAGTATTCTCACCTAGACAATCTTATGGACTGAAGAGCCTGGAGCTACAATCCATGGGTCGCAAATTAGAGTGAATGTTTGTGACACAAAAGAATATTCAAAAACATTTGTGAGTTTCTCAGTCAATGCTTTAAAATAATTTTGAAACAAACTCTTGCAAATTAGAAAAAATAAAATTACAATGGGAAATTTGGGGCAAGCTTTTATATGATAATTTGAAGCATTCATCAAACCAATAACAAGAGAAACACTTTTTGTTTTTTAATTAAAAATAATGCATTTCATTATGTCAGCAAAGTTTTAACCAAATGACATGTGAATAGGATATATTTAGCAGAAAATAGCAAATCAATATTAATGATGGCTTATCCAGCACAGATTGATTTTGTAATAAATAAAAGCTTGAAATAAAAAGGGAAAAAGAAATCCAGAATTCTGCCTAACTAAAATCCAAGCTTAGTAGCACAAACTCATATAACTATTAACAATGCATTTAGGTTGTAAATTTTAGTTGAAACCCCAAAATATAAAAATAATATGAGTTTTCAGATATAAGGGTCCCCTCCCATCAGGAATTCAAATATTCTGAATAAAATAGCACTCACAGTTCCTTGAACTAGGAGTAATATCACCTGTTCCACTACAAAATAACCTTAGGCTTTTCTATTATCATGAAAAATATGAGCCTGTTAAATACCTGTGGTTGTTTGATGATTAAATACTTGACCTATATTTCTTAAAACAAGAGTGAGGCAACTATCTGCCAAAGTAATTTTATATATTCACAATCAGAACTAGATTTTAGAGAATCTGAAAGTCAGAAGGGCCTGGTTAAAAGACACCTCAATTTATCTTCTGTGACAGTGGAGATTCTGCAATTTCAAAAAAAAAAAAAAAGGAAGCAGATACAGAAAAGGTGCAGTTTTATAAAGGCTTAACATAAAAGGAGAACAAATTCCTTCTCTGAAAAAAAATTATTTTTATCATTCAAATAAAATTTGGTAAACTCCATAATTTTCTCATCCAGAAATCTCAAGAAAGATTTCTTACATTATGTAATATATAGCTTTCATTCAATGGCCATGAAAGGAGGAATCTGGAGGGCTATAGTTCATGGAGTCACAAAAGAGTCAGACGTGACTTAGTGACTAAAACAATAAACAGCAATGACTTAGGTAGGCAGAATAAATCTCGGGGAAATACTATTAATATAAGTGATATTTTGGCAAATCTGGGAAACTTTATGTGATATTTCACTTAATTTGTATAGTATATCTGGTTGTGAGATTAAAACAAATTAAACACAGTAATAAATGACTATCAGGAAATCAAATGGCTGAAAGAGGTGTCAGAAAATTGTAAATTCTGGTTACTTTCACATTCCTCCATTAAAAGAATAAACATGGAATTCAAGTCATTCGTTTCTCCAGTCCTTCTCCTAATTATATAGTTGGCAGGCACGCTGTTGGAGGAAAAAAAAAATCTCCATAATTCTTGGAAACTAAAATAGGTAGGTTAAACCTCAGTTCTAGAAAGTGTAATATTCTGTACTCTTTCCTTTTTTATGAACTTCTTTCTTTTGCTTACATTTGTCCTGCTACTTTATGCTCCTGCCAAATGAGGACTCAGAGATCTATATTTCTAGTTTGCTAAGTCTTATTTCTAGTGACCCCATTACTTAGGATTTTTTTTACTAGGGAGTCATACTTCCTGGATGAAAATCCATGTATAGCTTAGGCAAGTTTTATAAAATTTTGTGTTTCCATTCTCTTACATACAATGAGTATAATCATCAAACCTATAGCACAGAGATATTGTAAGGATTAAAGTTCATGTGGATGTTGTAAGGGTATTTGTTATTTAGTAATTTCATCTTGTGCACTAGTCCGTGACTAATTTGATTAGTGTGGTTCTCAGAACTCAACTATGGCAAGCCACTCCAGTACTCTTGCCTAGAAAATCGCATGGACAGAGGAGCCTGGTGGGCTGCAGTCCATGGGGTCGCTACTGGTTGGACACAACTGAGCGACTTCACTTTTACTTTCACACATTGGAGAAGGAAATGGCAACCCACTCCAGTGTTCTTGCCTGGAGAATCCCAGGGACGGCGGAGCCTGGTCAGCTGCCGTCTGTGGGGTCGCACAGAGTCGGACACAACTGAAGTGACTTAGCAGCAGCAGCAATGTGTAATTAGAATTTCTGTTTAAACCAAGAGTTCACTGATCTTCTCTTCAGTAAATTCAGCTGACCTTGAGAGTCTTCATCCTTTCTGTTGTCCTATTAGCATCTATATGGTCTAGATGTGTGGTATTGAACCCTCTTGAATGCATCTCCTGAGCTTCATGGACCTCTCATCCTCTATGCCCTGGCTTAAGGCCAGAGCTGGTCCTTCTGAAGTCAAGATATCTGGGGCAGGACCGAGCATTGGCGAATATCAGAGGGGCATTCCAGAAATCAAGAACATTGTAAATGAAAGTATTAATACAACTGAACTGAAGTTGGCGTGCACTGAGAAGAATAAATATTTCAACTTGATTTTAGTTTGAGCTCCATATACAGGAGAAGTGTTGAAAAGATGCTACTAGGTATGTTGGGGCAAGAATATTGATATCTGTTGTTCTTTTGGCATCTTTTTAAATTCTGTTGATAATTCTGCAATTATTGATTTCTCTGATGGCAGGAGAGGAAAGTTGCCATAGGCAAGCACTGCAATATTTGTTGGGAAAGATGGGAAGTTCAAAAAGAAACTAGTTTAAAATGTTATGGATAATCATTTAAGAACCTACTTTTGGAAAGATATATTACTAATGGAAAGAAGGGAAGTAATAGGGACATATTTCAATATGTCATAATGTACAAGGAATCATATTTGAAATCTACCCTGAGTTCTGATTATTTATCCTCAGCTTCCTACTTTTATTTATGCAAACTGATTTAGACAGACTGTCATTGATTTTGGAGTCAACAGCAATTTTTAAAGATTTTACATATATTATCCCTAAAATATATTGTGAAGATGAACTTCTAGATCATTAATCAACTTCTATTTATCATATGTGCTTTCATTTACTAACATAAGCATGTATGTTAGAGTTGACCAGGAATCAAGTGGATTCAATAGCTGTATATCATTCGTTCTAAAGGAGATCAGTCCTGGGGGTTCATTGGCAGGACTGATGCTAAAGCTGAAACTCCAATACTTTGGCCACCTCATGCGACGAGTTGACTCACTGGAAAAGACTCTGATGTTGGGAGGGATTGGGGGCAGGAGGAGAAGGGGCTGACAGAGAATGAGATGGCTGGATGGCATCAGCGACTCTGTGGACATGAGTTTGAGTGAACTCCGGGAGTTGGTGATGGACAGGGAGGCCTGGCGTGCTGTGATTCATGGGGTCGCAAAGAGTCGGATATGACTGAGCGGCTGAACTAACTAACTAACTAATATAGTTAACCCTCTATGTGGTGGGTTCTGTGTTTGCAAATCCAAACAACCACAGATAAAAAACATTAAAAATAAAATCCCAGAATTTTTTAAGAAGCAGAGAAAATTTGCCACATGCCAGCAAACATTTATATGGCAATTTCACTGTGCTTATAACTATTTACATAATATTCATATTGTATTAACTATTTTAAGTAACCTAGAGATAATTTGGGAGAAGGCAATGGCAAGCCACTCCAGTACTCTTGCCTAGAAAATCCCATGGATGGAGGAGCCTGGTAGGCTGCAGTCCGTGGGGTTGCTAAGGGTCGGACACGACTGAGCAACTTCACTTTCACTCTTTACTTTCACATATTGAAGAAGGAAATGGCAACCCACTTCAGTGTTCTTGCCTGGAGAATCCCAGGGATGGGGTAGCCTGGTGGGCTGCCGTCTATGGGGTCACACAGAGTCGGACACGACTGAAGTGACTTAGCAGCAGCAGCAGCAGCAGAGATAATTTAAAGTATAAAGTATTTAAGGCTTGCCAGGTGGTATAGTGGTAAAGAATCTGCCTGCCAATGCATGATTTGCAAGAGATGCAGATTCAATCCCTGGGTTGGGAAAATCCCTTGGAGGAGAAAATGACAAACCATTCCAGTATTCTTGCCTGGAAAATTTCACAGATAGAGCCTGGCAGGATATAGTCCATGAAGTCACAAAGAGTCAAACTGAGCATGCATCCATAAAGCATAATATTTAGAGTAAATCATGCAAAGGGTTTGTATATACTATATGCAAATATGACACCATTTTATACAAGTTCCTTGAGCATCCTCAGATTGTAGTATCTGCAGGAGGCCTTGGAATCCCCCGCTAAGGCTACTGATGAATGAGTGTGTGTACATTAAACTAGAAAATTGAGAGCTAATGGAAAAAAGTTAAAATATGAACATAACAACAGTAATATTGAAATTTATCTTAGCAAAATATCAAAAAGACCTGAAAATAGGAGACTAATATTTGTTAAAGGAAAAGTAGAGATTACCACATTTGGGCAAAATATCCTTTCCCTAATCTTTGCCATAAAAGCATCACAAAAAAACCAAAAGAGTTTAACTAATTTTATGCCACAGCAACAACAACAACAAAAGTTGGTTCATAATCAAGAATGATCTAATTAAAGACAATGGAAATATCTGAGTGTATCAAATTGTATAGAGCTTCAGATCAAAAAGTGCAAATACATTCATTAATTAATAAACTAGAGGTTTCGAGACTACTTGAGCTCATGGCTATATTGATATTTCAATAATTTTTTTCACAGTTGCCCTAGGCGCCAAACCTAATAGTTTTTTTCATTAAAGACATGTCTAAATCTCCTAAGACTAGGAGATTGTTGGATTTCTTACAGATGTCCCAGTGTTTCTCTTGAAATTTAAAATACCCCGGGGTGCTCCCCTCTGTGAATTTACTTTTGTGTTTCAGAAAACCTCAGCACACAGTTTGCAGGCCAGTGTTCTCCTTAGAAGCGTGTAGAACCAAATTAATGGAATAGCCTCCTCCTTTCACGTTCTGTCCCTGAAAATTGGCTTCATGCTATGGTCCCCTAGTAGTTTCTATAATGACTCCAAGTGCTTCTGAAATCAAGTTCAAAATTTTACCCCATTGTATTGGATTGACTCTGACTCACCTGAATGTATTTCCAATGTTTATTTTTAAATAACTTTCTGTAAGTCAGCACCTTGATTTTCCCTGAAGCACTGTAATTATTTTATTCTCTTAACTTTTCCTGTTTCATGATGTGCAGTCTTCCTTAGTCAAATTATTACAAATCTAATGTCAAGTTCTACCTGATCTCTTACTTGCTTAACCCATTCTATTATTTGCTTTATAACAGAAAAAAGTTCATTAATATACAGTATTTTATGTAGTTCATTCATTAATGAACTTTCATTAATATATATTTTTATCCTATAATACTTGTTTAAAATTATTGTTATAATGCAGCTATTTTACGTTTTGTGTATCAAAGGATATGTGTTGTCTTCTGTATATATAGAATACGGAATAAATACTGAAAAAAAACCCCGTAAACTTCTACATTATGTATGTAGTACCCTATATACATATGCTTACCTCTTTTGAATTCACTATAGTTAAAAACAGTGAATGATATCCACCGGAAAGTATAGTATATTGAAGTCTTAATGCCTATAATTGTGACTGTGAATTTGTTTAAAAATAGGCAGTCCAGTGTTTAAAGCTTCATGCTTTCAGTTCAGGGAGCAAAAGTTTGATCCCTGGTCAGTGAACTAAGATCCTACATGCTGCAGTTTGGTAAAAAATAAACCAATAAATAAATAAATAAATATAGGATCTTTGCAGATCTGATCAAAATGAGATGAGGTCATTAGTGAATACATATGTATGCTCAGTTGTATCCTGCTCTTTGCAACCCTGTGGACTACGGCCTGACAGACCTCTCTGTCCATGGAATTTTTCAGGCAAGAATACTGGAGTGGGTTGTCAGTTCCTACTCCAGAGGATCTTCCTGACACAGGGATCGAACTCACATCTCCTGTGTCCCCTGCATTGCAGGCAGATTCTTTTCTTTTTTTTTTTTTGCAGGCAGATTCTTTACCACTGAGCCACCTTGGAATCCTGAGGTCAGTAGAGTAGGCCCTAATCCAGTGTGAGTGGTGCCCTTAAAAGAAGAGAAAGACACCATGTAAAGACAGAGACACACAGGACAAGATGGTCATGTGTCAAGGGAGGTGGGGTCTGGGTAATGTGTCTACAAACCAAGAAGAACCAAGAATGCTAGAGAATTTCAGAAGCAAGATGAGGTGAGGAAGGAGTCTCACCCCGAGGCTTCAGATGGTATATGGCTCTATTGCCACCTTGACTGAAGACTTCTAGCCTCCAGAACTGTGAGACAATACATTTCTGTTTTATCACTAGCTTGTGGTATTCTCTTACAGCAGCTCTGAAAGGTTAATATTAAGCTAATACCATTAGGATCAGTTCAGTTCAGTTCAGTCGCTCAGTCGTGTCCGACTCTTTGCGACCCCATGGATCACAGCACGCCAGGCCTCCCTGTCCATCACCAACTCCCGGAGTTCATTCAAACCATTAGGATAGAGGCAAACTAATAGTAAATACACTCCATAGAGGCAAACTAATAGTAAATACACTCCACTGTAAATCATGAGATAGTTTAATAAAGCCTTTGTAAAGACATATGATTTCTTTTTGGAGAAAGAAATGACAACCTGCTCTAATATTCTTGCCTGGAGAACCCCATGAACAGAGGAGCCTGGTGGGCTATAGTCCATGGAGTCACAAAGAGTTGAACATGACTGAAGTGATGCAGTGTGCACACATGCAAAGAGATAATGATGATATCTTTTTGATAGAAAGTATCACAATAATAATCAACAGCATCTGGATAGAACTTAGTTACAAAAACTTTCAATTACAGTATTTCCTAAGATATTGAATATTGCATGACATGTCACATAGAGCAAGTTTTATAATATCTTTTGCTATGTGAGCAGAATCCTAGGAAATTTCACAATCCTGTCACTGATACCTGTATTCAAGCCACATATTCTTTCTGCAATTCATATTTGGTAAGCCAAAGAGCCAGCAATTATATCTGATTGCTGAGCTGAAGCTTGATGTTCAATCTACTACGCCTCAAAATCTGATATTTTCAAAGGATAGATTCTCTCTCTTTGATTCTTATCATTAACTGAAAACGGGACAACAGGTGATGTGTTTACACACCTACATTCAAGAAAGCCTGCATGTCTAAAGAAAATTTCTGATTTAATGAAATGTTTGGCAGCATGTTTACAAAAAGAATTTGTTCCTTTAAAACTTATAAATAAGTCATTTGGTTCTAGAAATCTGATGCTGCTTTTCTAGTCTTGCATTTAGATATTCTCTTTGTACATTTATCCTACATGTAAAACATTTTGCTCTCTAAACCATGATACAGCTTTCTGGCTTTAGTGGTTGCCAGAATGAAATGTCATGCCAACATTTCAGGACTCAGCAATAGCAAATAGCAAGGTTGGATAGATGCCCTAGGACAGAATCGTGATCATTGCCACTGTGAGTGGTATTTGTGCAAAGTAACTTTCTGTTTCCTCCAGCTCTAAATTTATGAGTCCGTTAATTTACATGTCAGGGGTATTTGGGAAGATCGAAGATTTGTATAACCCTTAAGAATTGCACCACTGGAAGATCTGTCATTTTATATTTAGAAAGACAATTATTTCCCTTGATGGTAATTTAACTTATTATCTAGGAAATTTTATCCACTAGCTGAAAATTATAGACATAAAGAGACTATACAATGCAAGAGAAATGAAGACAGAGGCAATGGAGCTTGTGCTTTATCAAATTCACTTCCCGAGGTTAAGCCATGCTTCCCCCAGAATAACCCTACTCAAAACACCCAAAACAATAGTGATGCAAAGTACTTCTATGATTTTATATAATTCATGTGGCAACATTTCAGATGACTGTAAAAGTGTTGCATTTCAGAGGAATTTTGTCATGTGGTACCTGTGAATTCAGTAAACAAGTAACTGTTCTTTGAAAAAATGTGGGATTCAAACTACCTATATTTACATTCTGATCAAGTGCTCAGTATATTATCCAACTGGAAATATTCTTACAGCAATATTGTCTTCAAATTCTATTTAGTATGGATTGACTTATGTAAAAAGAAAAACACTGAATTCATGTTTATTGCTATATTTCTATTACTGTGTATGCAAAACTCTAAGTTCAGTTGAAATTATTTTTCTCCAGGTTAAAACAATTGATTTAATTTTACCAGGACTACAAATTTAATATTCATTGAGAGGCAGAGCAGTACAACTCCTGAGGACAGAGATTTAGTATTCTTGCCTCGAGAACCCCATGGACAGTATGAAAAGGCAAAAAGACATGACACCAGAAGATGAGCCTCCCAGACTGGCCGGTCCAATATGCTACTAAGGAAGAGTGCAGAGATAGCTATAGAAAGAATGAACAGGCTGGATCAAAATGGAAGCAATGCTTAGTTGTGGATGTATCTGGTGGTAAAAGTGAAGTCTGATGCTATAAAGAACAGTATTACATAGGAACCTGGAATGTTAGGTCCTTGAATCAAGGTAAATTGGACGTGATCATGTATGGATGTGAGAGTTGGACCATAAAGAAAGCTGAGCCTTGCAGAATTGATGCTTTTGAACTGTGGTGTTGAAGAATCTTGAGAGTCCCTTGGACTGCAAGGAGATCCAACCAGTCCATCCTAAAGGAGATTAGTCCTGGGTGTTCATTGGAAGGACTGATACTGAAGCTGAAACTCCAATCCTTTGGCCACCTCATGCGAAGAACTGATTCACTGGAAAAGGCCCTGATTCTGGGAAAGATTGAAGGCAGAAGGAGAAGGGGACAACAGAGGATGAGTTGGTTGGATGGCATCACTGATTCAACGGACATGAGTTTGAGCAGGCTCCAGGAGTTGGTGATGGACAGGGATGCCTGGCCCACTACAGTCCATGGGGTCACAAAGAATTGTACATGACTGAGAGACTGAACTGATTGAAGCAGGAGATGGCAAACATGAACATCAACATTTTAGGAATCAGTGAACCAAAATGGACAGGAATGGGTGAATTTAATTCTGATTATCATTTTACCTACTACTAGTTAGAAGAATTCCTTGGAAGAAATGGAGTAGCCCTCACAGTTAACAAAAATTATCTGGAATGCAGTACTTGGGTGCAGTCACTAAAAGGAGAGAATGATCTCACTTTGTGTCCAAGGCAAATCATTCAGTATAAAATTACCTGTATTTTAGTTCTGTAATTCCCCATATATAAGCAGTGTGATGTTGTATGGTATCTCTATACCTCTGTACCTCTGTCATTTGTTTGTAAAATAGGGTTAAGGAGAATTTCTGTATAATAGTTATTTATGATTATTAGAGAAACTATGTAAAGAATTTAGAATATTGTCTGGAAAATTAGTGAGCACTGTAACTATAACCAATTATGAAAATATATTCTGGGATCTATCAACATAATGTTGGGCTGAATGTCAGTAAGGAAAATTATAATCAAAACAAACCAAAACAAACCCTAGAAACAACACCCTGCTCATCAGTCTCTCACTTTATATGCAAACAGATGTACAGTCATCTGTTACTCATTGACTTAGAAGATGAACAGATGTCCATATTTTTCAGGAAGGAAACTAAATTTTCATGCTATCCTATAATGGTCAAACGTATATTATATATCATTTCAACATATTTCCAATCATCTGGTTTCAGCCTGTTTTTGTGTTCAGTTATCGGAAGTTTGAAATCTATATTTTTCAGTTTCAGGAATCTGTAAACCTCCCTTGAAATGGCTAAGGAAGAGTGAGTCAATATTTACAAGGCCTCATGATGAATTATAAATTAACTATCTTAAGCAAGGTGAAAAGGCAGCCTTCAGAATGGGAGAAAATAATAGCAAATGAAGCAACAGACAAAGAATTAATCTCAAAAATATACAAGCAACTCCTGCAACTCAATTTCAGAAAAATAAGCGACACAATCAAAAAATGGGCCAAAGAACTAAACAGACATTTCTCCAAAGAAGACATATAGATGGCTAACAAATACATGAAAAAATGCTTTACATCACTCATTATCAGAGAAATGCAAATCAAAACCACAATGAGGGACCATCTCACGCCAGTCAGAATGGCTGCTATCCAAAAGTCTACATGCAACAAATGCTGGAGAGGGTGTGGAGAAAAGGGAACCCTCTTACACTGTTGGTGGGAATGCAAACTAGTACAGCCACTATGGAGAACAGTGTGGAGATTCCTTAAAAAACTAGAAATAGAACTGCCATATGACCCAACAATCCCACTCCTGGGCATACACACTGAGGAAACCAGAAATGAAAGAGACACATGTACTCCAATGTTCATCGCAGCACTGTTTATAACAGCCAGGACATGGAAGCAACCTAGATGTCCATCTGCAGACGAATGGATAAGAAAGCTGTCGTATATATACACAACGGAATATTACACAGCTATTAAAGAGAATACATTTAAATCAGTTTTAATGAGGTGGATGAAACTGGAGCCTATTATACAGAACGAAGTCAGAAAGAAAAACACCAATACAGTATATTAAATGCATATATATGGAATTTAGAATGATGGTAATGATGACCCCATATGCGAGACAGCAAAAGAGACACAGATGTAAAGAACAGACGTTTGGACTTGGTGGGAGAACGTGAGGGTGGGATGATTTGAGAGAATGAATTGAAACATGTATATTATCATATGTGAAATAGACCACCCGTCCAGGTTTGATGCATGAGACAGGGTGCTCAGTGCTGGTGCACTGGGATGACCCTGAGGGATGGGATGGGGAGGGAGGGTCAGGATGGGGAACACATGTACACCCATGGCTGACTCATGTGAATGTATGGCAAAAACCACCACAATATTTAGAGTAATTAGCCTCCAATTAAAATAAATTTTAAAAAGAAAGAAAATAATTTTTTTTTCAGAAAAAAAAAAATTAACTATCTCAGGATAGTTAACCTGCACTATGAACTCCTTGAGTTAAATATATCCTAATATATCCTTTTTAAGTTGTCAAATTATTAGTTAGAAAAAAAAAATGTGTGTGTGTGTGTGTGTGTGTGTGCATGCTAAGTATCTTCAGTGATGTCTGACTTTTTGTGACACCATGGACTCTAGCCTACCAGGCTTCTCTATCCATGGGATTCTCCAGGTAAGAATACTGGAGTGGGTTGCCATTTCCTTCGCCAAGGGAGCTTCTTGACCCTGGGATTGAACTTAGGTGTCCTGCATTGCAGACAGACTTTACCACCTGAGCTACCAGGGAAGTTCATATATGTATATACTTTAAAATTCTAGTGGACATATAATCTTTTGTCATTCTTAAATTTTTGGAGGAAAAGCAAATTCAAATTTAATTGATTTATTCATTGACTAAAATATACTCGAATATTTCAATACAGTGAGCCATAGCTATTCCAAGGAGCCTGTTTATACAGTCAAGGAATCTGACCATCATTAATAATTTAAGTAATTATTTTGCTTGCACTGATTCCATTTAATACATTCTGATCCCAGGGCTTTCAGTCTGTAACCTCATGAATAATTTTCTGAAATCTTTATAGTTAATAAAATGTTAGTGATCAGTTACTCCACAATGAAATTCATAATTGAAAAGAAGGAAAATAGTATCCAGATTAGGCAGATACAGACATCATAGGGATAAAATGTAAATAAAATATGGATAATATTAAATTCTTTCGAGCAGTGCATACATTTGTGTGCTTAAAACACTAAATCTTATTTTTTATAATATGATAAGCAATAAATACTTTCAAGTAATTGAAAGTAATTGAAAATTCAAGTAATTGAATTTTCCCCGAGTGCTATGCAACTCATAAAATATAGTTTTCAGGATATACTAATGATCAGATCCATGTAAAACTGGCTGCTAATTCAGATGTAGGCAGCTGTAGGCTTCTGCATATTATGTATTTTAGAATTTTAGAAGTTAAAGTGCTTGATCTCTATATTTCCATTTAATAAAGGATTTTAAAAATCACAACTATTTAGTGTATTAATCAGAATAACTACAGACTTTGAAAGCAGCCTGATGAAGATAAAATGTTGAAACCGAATCTGATAATTTTAACTAGGGAAAATAAACCTAGAGGGAAAAATTAAATCAGGCTTGCAGTTATGGTGATGAAATGCAAATCTGAAATTGCCTTTTGGTCTCAGGTAAACAGATCGAGGTAAGAGTGATAAGGAAGGGTTAAAAGTCCCTCCTGGCAACCCAGATTCCTGTATCAATGGTAACATTCAGGGAAGTGCTAAGAGTTGCAGAAAATTTGCCTTGCATCTAGATGGGCAAGAGGCAAACCACTCTTTTTTTTGGTTGAACTTTGACTCAAAGTTTATGAAAGTTATAAATAAAGTATAAATGGAAAATCTAACCAGATGTACTGGAGAAGGAAACGGTAACCCACTCCAGTATTGTTGCCTGGAGAATCCCATGGACGGAGAAGCCTGGTAGGCTACAGTCCACGGGGTCGCATAGAGTCGGACACGACTGAGCGACGGAACGGAACGGAACGGAACCAGATGTAATAGGTGATACATTCCATTTATACTTCTTACTTACTCCCTCTTTCTCATCCTTGGTCCACAGATATTCATGACTCTATGCTGTGCTCATACAGCTAATGTTAAGAGTCTCTGTATCTTTTGCCAACTGACCCAACAGCAATTTCAGATTTGCACCTATGAATATGTATTCTGCTATGTCTATTTTTGTAAATTTGATTTACTTATGGTTTCCATTCTTAAAGTGTCATTGTGGTCATTGTAACTGCTGGTTATCACAACCCATAATTAAATTCAAACCAGAGATAACCATCTGAAAAGACATAAAAATGAGAGAAATATAACCCATGAGCACAAAAAATTATTTTATTTGTGCAAAGGCTTATAGGTAATGTGGCTAAAAATACCACTGAAAGTGAGGAAGTGTTACCTAATGGAAGGTTCTGGATGAGATACCATTTTGACATTTTTCAGGCATCAGTAATTACTCATATTTGAGGAAGTGTTTAACAGAAGTGTACTTTTGCCTGGAAAATCCTGTGGATGGAGGAGCCTAGTAGGCTGCGGTCCATGGGGTCGCTAAGAGTCGGACACGACTGAGCAACCTCACTTTCCCTTTTCCCTTTCATGCATTGGAGAAGGAAATGGCAACCCACTCCAGTGTTCTTGCCTGGAGAATCTCAGGGACGGGGAGCCTAGTGGGCTGCCATCTCTGGGGTCACACAGAGTCGGACACAACTGAAGCGACTTAGCAGCAACAGCAGCAGAATGAAATTCATTCTGTATATAAACCAGAGTGTGATGTGCTGTGCTAAGTTGCTTCAGTAATGTCTGACTCTGTGTGACCACATAGACTGTAGCCCTCCAGGCTCCTCTGTCCATGGGATTCTCCAGGCAAGAATACTGGAGTGGGTTGCCATTTCCTCCTCCAGGGGATCTTCCCAATCCAGGGACTGAACCCAGGTCTCCTGCATTGCAGGTAGATTCTTCACCATCTGAGCTACCAGGGAAGCCCAAGGTAGCGATTCATTTAACATTATTGTTAAAACTCATTAACTCAAAGAACACATTTTAGTATTTAAAATGTTCTATGAAGTTCCAGGTTTATAAAAATGGAACAACACGTAAACTATCTCTATCATGAACACTGGTGAAACATGGGTTGAAAAATCTAAAGGAATGAGTACAAAGGTAGACATATGGTGCAGTGTAGGTGTAGAGAATCCTGAAACTTATTCTCCTGGTGGAACATTTCTGCTATATCTCAAAGGCTTTGTATATATGCTTGCCAAAAATAGAGAATTTCAGAAGGAGTGTTAGCATGGTTATAGCATATAGGCATCTAGCAGGAGGAAAAGATACTAGATACAGCTGGTGGTGAAAGACCTGACTTTCCCTGTTAAGATTTTAATCTGTGCTGTTAGGAGCTCAGGAGGAGTCAGTGGTAGTTATGACACTGTAATATATTTTTATTTTCCTTTAGCAATATGGAAACAAATACGAAGCATATTCTTGAGTGATACAAAGATAGTCCTGTGGAAATCTCCAGATAGAAGATGGATACACCCTAGAAGTTTGATTTAAAATGATAAGAACTAATGCAGCAACTGCAAAAGTTAGGGGATGGGACAGATTGAAGAGGTACCGGCCAGTTATAGTTTATAGGATTTGAAGGGTATCGTGAGGAGGGCAGCAGGAATGCAGCTCGATGCAGAGACTGTGTCCACTGTTAGGGGATCAGTCAGGGTTTAGTCAGGAAAACAGAAACATTTAAGGCAAGAGAAATTAAGTAAGACCACTGGTTACATAGAAGTGGGTAGGCTGCAAAAGTAAAAAATACACTGAAGTAACTGAGAAATTACTGTAACAATTATCTTTAATGCCAATGCCTGAAGGCTAATCAGAAGCTAGGATTTTAAGAACAGGTCCTATAGGGCTGTTGTTCATTCTTTAAGGGAAGATCTCAGTGCTCTGTACTCTTGGACTTCAGAGGAGACCCCTAGGAAGGATTTGTTCAGTCACTAGTTCGTGTCTGATTCTTTGAAACCCCATGGACTGCAGCATGCCAGGATGCCCTGTCCTTCGCTGTCTGCTGGAGTTCGCTCAAACTCATGTCCATTGATTCTGTGATGCCATCCAACCATGTCATCCTCTGTAGCCCCCTCGGAAGGGGACCCAGCAAAAAGCAAACAATTTTTTTTGAACTATGCTTGATTTAAAGTGTTGTGTTGGTTACAGGTTTATAGCAAAGTGACTTAGTTATATGTGTTTGTATATATATATATATATAATATGTATTATATATAATGTATGATATATATAATATATAATATAATAACATATATGTATAATATATTATACATATATATGTGTATACACATATACATACATATATATGAATATACATACATACATATACATATATATACATATATATATATTCTGTTTCAGATTATTTTCCCTTATCAGTTATTACAAAATATTGAATATAGTTCCCTGTGCTACAGAATAGGTCCTTTTGGGTTATTTATATATAGTAGTGTATATGTGTTAATCCCAACTTCCCCATTCTTCCATTTCCCACCTTTCTCCTTTGGTAACCATAGTTTATTTTCTAAGTTTGTGGGTCTATTTGCTTTGTAAATAGGTTCATTTTTTAATCTTTTTAAAGATTCTAGTCATAAATGATATTATGTGATATTTGTCTATCTCTGTCTGGCTTACTCAGCAAATCTGATGCATAGAGTGTTTAAAGAAGCTAGGGGCTATTGAAGAATCCTTGCATTCCTGGGATAAAGCCCACTTGGTCATGATGTATGATCTTCTTAATGTGTTGTTGGATTCTGATTGCTAGAATTTTGTTAAGGATTTTTGCATCTATGTTCATCAGTGATATTGGCCTGTAGTTTTCTTATTTTGTGGGATCTTTACCAGGTTTTGGGATTAGGGTGATGGTGGCCTCATATAATGAGTTTGGAAGCTTCCCTTCCTCAGCAATTTTCTGGAAGAGTTTGAGTAGAATAGGTGTTAGCTCTTCTCTAAATTTTTGGTAGAATTCAGCTGTGAAGCCGTCTGGACCTGGGCTTTTGTTTGCTGGGAGATTTTTGATTACAGCCTCTAGTTCCGTGTTTGTGATGGGTCTGTTCAGATTTTCTATTTCTTCCTGGTTCAGTTTTGGAAAGGTGTACTTTTCTAGGAATCTGTCCATTTCTTCCAGTTTATTCATTTTATTGCCATATAATTGCTGATAGTATTCTCTAATAGTCCTTTGTATTTCTGTGTTGTCAGTTGTGATCTCTCCATTTTCATTTCTAATTTTATTGATTTGGTTCTTCTCCCTTTGTTTCTTGATGAGTCTGGCTAGTGGTTTGTCAATTTTATTTACTTTCTCAAAGAACCAGCTTTTGGCTTTGTTGATTTTTGCTATGGTCTCTTTTGTTTCTTTTGCATTTATCTCTGCCCTAAGTTTTACAATTTCTTTCCTTCTACTGACCCTGGGGTTCTTCATTTCTTCCTTTTCTAGTTGCTTTAGATGTAGAGTTAGGTTATTTAGTTGACTTTTTTCTTGTTTCTTGAGGTGTGCCTGTATTGCTATGAACTTCCCCCTTAGCACTGCTTTTACAGTGTCCCAGAGGTTTTGGGTTGTTGTGTTTTCATTTTCATTCATTTCTATGCATATTTTGATTTCTCTTTTGATTTCTTCTATGATTTGTTCATTATTCAGCAGCGTGTTGTTCAGCCTCCATATGTTGGCATTTTTAATGGTTTTTCTCCCATAATTGAGATCTAATCTTACTGCATTGTGGTCAGAAAAGATTCTTGGAATGATTTCAGTTTTTTTGAATTTACCAAGGCTAGATTTATGTCCCAGGATGTGATCTATCCTGGAAAAGGTTCCGTGTGCTCTTGAGAAAAAGGTGAAATTCATTGTTTTGGGGTGAAATGTCCTATAGATATCTATTAGGTCTAACTGGTCTATTGTATCATTTAAAGTTTGTGTTTCCTTGTTAATTTTCTGTTTAGTTGATCCATCCGTAGATGTAAGTGGGGTATTAAAATCTCCCACTATTATTGCATTGTTGTTAATTTCCCCTTTCATACTTGTTAGTAATTGTCTTACATATTGCGGTGCTCCTATGTTGGGTGCATAAATATTTATAATTGTTATATCTTCTTCTTGAATTGATCCTTTGATCATTATATAGTTTCCTTCTTTGTCTCTGTTTTAAAGTCTATTTTATCTGATATGAGTATTGCTACTCCTGCTTTCTTTTGGTCTCTATTTGCATGGAATACCTTTTTCCAGCCCTTCACTTTCAGTCTGTATGTGTCCCTCGTTTTGAGGTGGGTCTCTTGTAGACAACATATATGGGGGTCTTGTTTTTGTATCCATTCAGCCAGCCTTTGTCTTTTGGTTGGGGCATTCAACCCATTTACGTTTAAGGTAATTATTGATAAGTACAATCCCGTTGCCATTTTCTTTATTGCATTGGGTTCGAGTTTATACACCCTTTCTGTGTTCCCTGTCTAGATAAGATCCTTTAGCATTTGTTGGAGAGCTGGTTTGGTGATGCTGAATTCTCTCAGCTTTTGCTTGTCTGTAAAGCTTTTGATTTTTCCTTCATATTTGAATGAGATCCTTGATGGGTACAGTAATCTGGGCTGTAGGTTATTTTCTTTCATCACTTTAAGTATGTCTTGCCATTCCCTCCTGGCCTGAAGATTTTCTGTTGAAAGATCAGCTGTTATCCTTATGGGAATCCCCTTGTGTGTTATTTGCTGCTTTCCCTTGCTGCTTTTAATATTTGTTCTTTGTGTTTGATCTTTGTTAATTTGATTAATATGTGTCTTGGAGTATTTCGCCTTGGGTTTATCCTGTTGGGGACTCTCTGGGTTTCATGGACTTGGGTGATTCTTTCTTTCCCCATTTTAGGGAAGTTTTCAACTATTATCTCCTCAAGTATTCTCTCATGGTCTTTCTTTTTGTCTTCTTCTTCTGGGACTCCTATGATTCGAATGTTGGAGTGTTTAACATTGTCCCAGAGGTCTCTAATATTGTCCTCATTTCTTTTAATTCGTTTTTCTTTTTTCCTCTCTGTTTCATTTATTTCTACAATTCTAGCTCGCTTATCCTGTCTTCTGCCTCTGTTATTCTACTGTTTGTTCCCTCCAGAGTGTTTGTGATCTCATCTATTGCATTATTCATTATATATTGACTCTTTTTTATTTCCTCTAAGTCCTTATTAAACCTTTCTTCCATCTTCTCAATCCTTTTCTCCAGGTTATTTATCTGTAACTACATTTTGCTTTCAAAATGGATAAATCCACGCACCTATGGACACCTTATCTTTGGCAAAGGAGGCAAGAATATAAAATGGAGAAAAGAGAGTTTCTTTAACAAGTGGTGCTGGGAAAACTGGTCAGCCACTTGTAAAAGAATGAAACTAGAACACTTCTTAACACCATACACCAAAAAAAACTCAAAATGGATTAGAGAGCTAAATGTAAGACCACAGTCTATAAAACTCCTAGAGGAGAACGTAGGCAAAACACTCTCTGACATAAATCACAGCAGGATCCTCCAAGACCCACCTCCCAGAATATTGGAAATAAAAGCACAAATAAACAAATGGGACCTAATTAAAATCAAAAGCTTCTGCACAGCAAAGGAAACTATAAGCAAGGTGAAAAGACAGCCTTCAGAATGGGAGAAAATAATAACAAATGAAGCAACTGATAAAGGATTAATCTCCAAAATATACAAGCAGCTCCTGCAACTCAATTCCAGAAAAATAAATGACCCAATCAAAAAATAGGCCAAAGAAATGGACATTTCTCCAAAGAAGACATAAAGATGGCTAACAAACACATGAAAAAATGCTCAACATCCCTCATAATCAGAGAAATGCAAATCAAAACCACAATGAGATACCATTTCACACCAGTCAGAATGGCTGCTATCCAAAAGTCTACATGCAATAAATGCTGGAGAGGGTGTGGAGAGAAGAGAACCCTCTTACACTGTTGGTGGGAATGCAAACTAGTACAGCCACTATGGAGAACAGTGTGGAGATTCCTCAAAAAACTGGAAATAGAACTGCCATATAATCCAGCGATCGCACTCCTGGGCATACACACCAAGGAAACCAGAATTGAAAGAGACACATGTACTCCAATGTTCATCGCAGCACTATTTATAATAACCAGGACATGGAAGCAACCTACATGTCCATCTGCAGACGAATGGATAAGAAAGCTTTGGTACATATACACAATGGAGTATTACTCAGCCATTAAAAAGAATGCATTTGAACCAGTACTAATGAGGTGGATGAAACTGGAGCCTATTATACAGAGTGAAGTAAGCCAGAAAGAAAAGCACCAATACAGTATACTAACGCATATATATGGAATTTAGAAAGATGCAAATGATAACCGTGTATGCGAGACAGTAAAAGAAACACAGATGTATAGAACAGTCTTTGGGACTCTGTGTGAGAGGGTGATTTTGGGGTGATTTGGGAGAATGGCATTGAAACATGTATGTTGTCATATGTGAAATAAATCACCAGTTCAGGGTTGATGCATGTTATAGGATGCCTGGTGCTGGTGTGCAGGGATGACCCAGAGGGAGGATAAAAGGAGGAGGGAGGTGGGAGGGGGGTTCAGGAATGGGAACTCATGTACACCCGGGGCGGATTCACGTCAATGCATGGCAAAGCCAACAAATATCAATAACCTCAGATATGCAGATGACACTACCCTTATGGCAGAAAGTGAAGAGGAACTCAAAAGCCTCTTGATGAAAGTGAAAGAGGAGAGTGAAAAGGTTGGCTTGAAGCTCAACATTCAGAAAACGAAGAACATGGCTTCTGGTCCCATCATTTCATGGGAAATAGATGGAAAATCAGTGGAAACAGTGTCAGACTTTATTTTTTTGGCTCCAAAATCACTGCAGATGCTGACTGCAGCCATGAAATTAAAAGACGCTTACTCCTTGGAAGGAAAGTTATTACCAACCTTGATAGTACATTAAAAAGCAGAGACATTACTTTGCCAACCAAGGTCCGTCTAGTCAAGACTATGGTTTTTCCCGTGGTCATGTATGGATGTGAGAGTTGGACTGTGAAGAAAGCTGATTGCCGAAGAATTGATGCTTTTGAACTGTGGTGTTGGCAAAGACTCTTGAGTCCCTTTTACTGCAAGGAGATCCAACCAGTCCATTCTAAAGGAGATCAATCCTGGGTGTTCATTGGAAGGACTGATGCTAAAGCTGAAACTGCAATACTTTGGCCACCTCATGCGACAAGTTGACTCACTGGAAAAGACTCTGATGTTAGGAAAGTTTGGGGGTGGGAGGAGAGTGGGACGACAGAGAATGAGATGGCTGGATGGCATCACCGACTCTGTGGACATGAGTTTGAGTGAACTCCGGGAGTTGGTAATGAACAGGGAGGCCTGGCGTACTGTGATTCATGGGGTTGCAAAGAGTCGGACACGACTGAGTGACTGAACTGAACTGAACTGAAAAAAAAAAAAAAAAAAGAAGCTAGGGGCTAGTCTACTCCTTGCTGCTGTTGAAGTGATGCCAACCAGGAAATCTAAAAGACAAAGATTCTTCTCCCTACCTGCCACATTTCGCACATCCTCTATGGCTTCCATTTGGCCAAACCCAAAAAGAAGTCAGAGGGTTAAGGATTGTAAGACACAGCAACAACAAAGAAAAGTGTAGAGAGAGCGGCGCATAGAGAGATGAATGTAGAGAGAACACATACAGAACATAGAAGTATGTACAGATGGTATATGGAGACCCAAAAGACAACATATAAGATAAATGGCACAGTTAATAACTGAACTTGGCATTTCAGGTAAAAGAAATGTGCTAAGGTAGTAGGAGAAGCTCAGTCTTGGAATGGCTAATTTAAGGGAAATTAATTATGGCAGAAATTGTGCTTAGAAGCAGAGAGTCTTTGCGTGTTCCTGTTTTATTTTGCCTATAACCCTCCTTGGCTCCAATTCTCACTAGCTTTTTGACCTTTTGTCAGTCATGCACCCTGGCTGTTCCTCAGTTTTCTCATTGTAACATGAGAATAATAATAGTCTATCTCTCCTATTAAATTCCACAGGAGGGGTAACTATTATTATCATTGGAAAGTCTTCATTATACAAGATTTTAAAAGTCATGAGAGTGAATGTCTGTGTAGGTCATGTAGATAATGAATAGAAGGACACATTGTCCCCTACATTTATACTTATGGTGTAAAAGGAAAAGGTATTATTATATATCAGGAAAATTAGAAGCTGATTGTATTAAGAAAAGTTAAGAAGTATACTTTAAGAAGAGAAAAGTGATTATTAACCTCCAATGATCAAGAGTAGTAAAATGACAATCAAAAGTAGGTCATGTGACTTGAAAGTTAAGAAATTATTTTTATGATATTCTTCTAAAGCTATATAAGTGGAATAGAGGGAAATTCCTTACAACTGGATGAATAAGAAATGCTAACAATGAAATATTTAATCAGGGACTCACCATCCTCAGGCGTTAAGAAAACACCAGTAATAAGCAAGCAACTGAAAATGTAGAGGAAAAAATCAAGTTCAGCAATGATCCAAAGGAAGTGGCAAGAAGGTGACCAAGAACTCACTTCAAGAAACTAGCTTTTCCATTGAATATATATGTACCACAACAAGATTAATAAGGCACTAACTAAATAAATTGACAAGTATCAATTAAAAAAAAAATGGCTTTTCCAAGCTATGAGTACAGTCCTTCAGACACTGAGATGTGTTTAACATAGAAAGGAAAGAAGTCTTCAGGCATTTTTTTTTTTTTTTTGCCAAAATAAGAAAAGCATGGAAATAAAATGTCATCAGTAGCCTAGGTTATAAATTGATTCTGTTGTTGGTTCAGACCTATAAGCAAGAAAATGAGTGAATGGAAACTTCTGAAGAAAACATTATATAAGTCAGTGAGAGCTAGATTGATATTGTTACTCCCACTATTTACCATCTGCCTAATTTTAAACAAGCTATTTAAATTCTGAGACAGCAGAAAAGGAAAGATAATTTCCTTCTTATAGAAGTATATGAAGCACTTAGTACAGTTCCTGTTATAGTGAGTGGTTCGTTTTGAAAATTATGATGATGAGAATGATGAGGATGAGGATAATGGCAATGATGATGAAAAAATGATTAAGGAATTGAAGATGTCAAGTATGGCACCAGTGTAGCTATGGACAATGTAGTTCTGGATTGGGGTTGATTATGTTATATAAAGAATTGGGGGTGATCAGTGGAATAAAGAAATTGCTAATAAGTGAATAATCCTGTATCATTGATTTGCTAGCTGAATTTGAGCCTTGTTGGCTGAATTTGAGTTGTTTCAGTCTTCTGAGCCACATTAGCTCTCTGTGACTTCAAACTTGGGTTTCCTAAATTATTACTACACTAGAAATTTTGGATATTATTTGGCCAAATACAATTACATTATTGATTGGAAAAGTTATCATTACAAAGTATAATACACAAAATTTGTACACATCTGTACCAACACTTTGGGAGAGTTTGTGATTGAAAATTAAAAAAATGTGTTTGTATGTTTATGTAATACAAAAGGTGGTATATACAATAAAAAATAATAAAGCAGTGTACAGTAAAAAAAATAGTGAGCATTCTTCTGCTTTACATGAAATGGTAAGAGACATCTATTCAGATTCAGTAATATTTGAGCAGAGACCTTAATGAGGGGAAACCTGAGCTTTCCAGATATCAATAGAAGGAACTGCCAGAGTGAAGGTCTTTTGAGGACCAGTAAAGGGTCTGGTGTAGCTGACGTGAACACGAGAGAATATTCTGTGATAGTCACAGAGCTAAAGGATGCCAAGGTACACAGGGTTTAGAAGTCAGAGTATGGAACTTGGCTTTTATTCTTAGTAACAAGGGAGGGCAATGGAGTGCATTGAGCAGAGGAGTGGCATAATATAATTTATCTTCCAAAGTATCATTGTGATTGCTACGCTGAGAATGTACTAGGAGGGGCAAGAATAGGTGTAAACCGATCAATTAATATGCTATAATAAGATTAGATGCCAAATATGATGGCTTTCGGAGGAGGACATTGACAGTGAAGGTTATAAGACATATTCTGACTGAGTACATATTTTAAAAACAGACTTAGAATTTCCTATTGAACTGCATATGCGGTGGAGATAAAGGGAATCAAGGACAACTCCAAGGTTTAAAGTCCAAAAATTTGGTGAGTAGAATTGCTATTTATTGAGAATTATTATTTTTTGAGAAATCAAGTTGAGAGGTAAATGAAATAAATCTACCAGTGACGGAGTAAAGTATAAGTAGTTCTTATTTTGACTAACCCCATTGGTATTAAGTTCAGTTCAGTCGTTCAGTTGTGTCCAACTCTTTGTGACCCCATGGACTGCAGCACGCCAGGCTCTCCTGTCCATCACCAACTTGGATAATTTGCTCAAACTCATGTTCATTAAGTCAGTGATGCCATCCAACTATCTCATCTTCTGTCGTCCCCTTCTCCAACCTGCCTTCAATCTTTCCCAGCATCAGGGTCTTTTCCAAAGAGTCAGTTCTTCACATCAGAAGTCAAAGTATTGGAGCTTCAGCTTCAGTATCAGTCCTTCCAAAGAATAGTCAGGACTGATTTCTTTTAGGATGGACTGGTTGAATCTCCTTGCAGTCCAAGGGACTCTCAAGCATCTTCTTCAACAACACAGTTGAGAAGCATCAATTCTTTGGTGCTCAGTGTTCTTTATGGTCCAACTCTCACATCCATATATGACTACTGGAAAAGCCATAGTTTTGACTAGACGGACCTTTGTTGGCAAAGTAATGTCTCTGCTTTTAGATATGCTGTCTAGGTTTCAAGGGCTTCCCTAGTGGCTCAGAAGGTAAAGCATCTGCCTGTCATGCAGGAGACCTGTGTTCAATCTCTGGGTTGGGAAGCTCCCCTGGAGAAAGAAATGACAACCCACTATAGTATTCTTGCCCAGAAAATTCCAAGGGGGAGCTGCCTGATAGGCTATAGCCCATGGGGTCACAAAGTCAGACACAACTGAGTGACTTTACTTTCTTTCTATCTTCTTTTCATTCTTTCTTTTTTACTTTCTTCTTTTCTTTTCTTTCATCATAGCTTTTCTTCCAAAGAACAACCATCTTTTAACTTCATGGCTGCCATCACTATCTACAGTGAATTTGGAACCCAAGGAAAATAAAAGTCTGTCCCTGTTTTCATTGTTTCCCCATCTATTTCCCATGAAGTGATGGAACAGGATGCCATGATCTTAGTTTTTTAAATGTTGATTTTTAAGTCAACTTTTTCACTGTCTTGTTTTACTTTTATCAGAGGCTCTTCAGTTCTTCACTTTCTGCCATAAGAGTGGTATCATCTGCATATCTGAGGTTATTGATATTTCTTCTAGCAATCTTGATTCCAGCTTGTGCTTCATCCAGTCTCGCATTTTGCCTGATGTATTCTGGAAAGAAGTTAAATAAGAAGGGTGACCATATACAATCTTGACATACTTCCCAATTTGAAGCCAGTCTGTTGTTCCATGTCCGGTTCTAACTGTTGCTTTTTTTTTTTTTTTTTTATTGCTTTTCCTTTTTTGGCAGGTGCCATCTTTGCACTCCCCCTCTGCCTCACTTCAGTCAGTGGGAGCCATCTTCTACAAACATATGGTGCCCTAGTCTTTACACCTGGTGACCCAGGTTTGGGGTGCAACCCAGGGAACACTCCTTGACCACCTGGATCTGAGGGTGGATTGCTTTCTTTGCTTGTCTTGGAACTTTGGCCTTAGGGTAAGGCTTCAGGTTTAGCATGCATCTAGAGGCTATAGAGCTGCCCTCAGGGAACATGGGCTGGGGATACCATCTCTGTGCTGTCCCTCCAACTATAGCTCACCTGTATCTCTCAGAAAGGAGCTTATAAGCTTGTCTAGAACCACAATTTTTCTGACTGCTGCCCAGGGGACATTTCTAGATTACCTAGCTCTGGTGGACAGTGGGGCTTGTGCTGGTGGTCCCATAAGATTGCATCTATTTGCATTCTTTATTTATTTATTTATTTATATTTTTACTGCTTTACCTTTATTTATTTATTTATTTATTTTTATTTCTAAAAAAGAATTTTATTAAAAAAGCACAAATGCAAAGAAATGGACAGAGGAAAATTTATGCGTCGAACCTGGACTGGTCACTTATGATAATATACATGCTACAATTCCATTCTCTCCAATCATTCCACCTTCATGCTTTTTGACATGCATACAGATTTCTCAGGAGGCAGATCAGGTGGTCTGGTATCCCCATCTCTTTCAGAATTTTCCAGTTTGTTGTGATCCACACAGTCAAAGGGTTTGGTGCAGTCAATAAAGAAGAAGTAGATGTTTTTCTGGAATTATCTTGCTCTTTCTATGATCCAACAATGTTGACAATTTGATTTCTGGTTCCTTTGCCTTTTCTAAATACAATTTGAACATCTGGAACTTCTCAGTTCACGTACTATTGTAGACTTGCTTGGAGAATTTTGAGAATTACTTTGTTAGCATGTGAAATGAGTGCAATAGTTTGGTAGTTTGAGCAATCTTTGGCATTGCCTTTCTTTGGGATTGGAATGAAAACTGACCTTTTCCAGTCTTGTGGCCACTGCTGAGTTTTCCAAATTTACTGGCATATTGAGTACAGAACTTTAATAGCATCATCTTTTAGGATTTGAAATAGCTCCACTGGAATTCCATCACCTCCACTAGCTTTGTTTGTAGTAATGCTTCCTAAGACCCACTTGACTTCACATTCCAGGATGTCTGGCACTAGGTGATTGATCACACCATTGTGGTTATCTGTGTCATGAAGATCTTTTATGTATAGTTCTTCTGTGTATTCTTGCCACCTCTTCTTAATATCTTCTGCTTCTATTAGCTCCATACCTTTTTTGTCCTTTATAATGCCCATCTTTGCATGAAATGTTCCCTTGGTATCTCTCATTTTCTTGAAGAGATCTGTAGTCTTTCCCATTCTATTTTTTTCCTCTATTTCTTTGCATTTATCACTTAGGAAGGTTTTCTTATCTCTCCTTGCTGTTCTTTGGAACTTTGCATTCAGGTGGATATATCTTTCCTTTTCTCCTTTGCCTTTCAGTTCTCTTATTTTCTAAGCTGTTTGTAAAGCTTCCTCAGACAATCATTTTGCCTTTTTGCATTTCTTTTCCTTGGGGATGGATTTGATCAATGACTCCTGTGCAATGTCAGGAACCTCTTTCCATAGTTCTTCAGGCCCTCTGTCTATCACATCTAATCCCTTGAATCTATTTGTCACTTCTACTATAAAATTGTAAGGGATTTGATTTAGGTCATACTTCAATGGTCTAGTGGTATTCCCTACTTTCATCAATGTAAGTGTGAATTTTTCAATAAAGAATTCATGATCTGAACCACAATCAGTTCCTGGTCTTTTATTTTTTTGCTGAGTCTATAGAGCTTCTCCATCTTTGACTGCAAAGAATATAACCAATATGACTTTGATATTGATCATCTGGTGATGTCCATGTCTAGAGTCATCTTTTGTGTTGTTGGGAGAGGTGTTTTCTCTGACCAGTGCTTTCTCTTGGCAAAATTATTTTAGCCCTTTCCCTGCTTAATTTTGTTACTGAAGGCCAATCTTGCCTGTTGCTCCAGGTATCTCTTGACTTCATACTTTTGCATTCCAGTCTGCTACGATGAAGAGGACATCTTTTTTTGGTGCTTTCTAGAAGGTGTTGTAGGTCATCATAGAAATGTTTAACTTCAGCTTCTTTGGCATTAGTGGTTGGGGCATAGACTTGGATTACTGTGATACTGAATGCTTTGCCTTGGAAACAGACAGAGATCATTCTGTCATTTTTGAGATTGCATCCAAGTACTACATTTCAGACTCTCAGTTGATTGTGAGGGCTACTCCGTTTCTTCTAAGGGACTCTTGCCCACAGTAGTAGACATAATGGTCAGCTGAACTAAATTTGCCCATTCTGGTCCATTTTAGTTTACTGATTCCTAAAATGTTGAATTTCACTCTTACCATTCCTGTTTGACCACTTCCAATTTACCTTGATTCATGGCTCTAACATTCCAAGTTCCTATGTAATATTGGTCTTTACAGCACTGGACTTTAATTCCATCACCAGTCACATACACAGCTGGGTGTTGTTTTCACTTTGGCTCATTTTCTTCATTCTTTCTGGAGTTATTTCTCCACTCTTCTCCAGTAGCATATTGGGCACCTACCAATCTTTCAGTGTCATTTTTTGTTTTTTGACTTTTCATAATGTTCATTGGGGTTCTCATGGGAAGAATGCTGAAGAGGTTTGCCATTTCCTTTTCTAGTAGACCACATTTTATCAGAATGTTTCACCATGACCCATCTGTCTTGGGTGGCCCTACATGACATTAATGTAATTAGTATTAATATAATTCAAATGAATCAAATTAGAATTTGGAGGTGAACTTGCACTTTTAAGATCTATTCTTTGTTCTCAGGCAATGGAGGTATCTTAATGCAACTGTGAGTCCAAAGCCTAATTAAGGTGGACAAGGTCACACACTTAGTTAAAAGGAGTAACTTCTGACCTGAGGCCATTTCTCCTCCACTAGAACCAACAGTGAATCCCTTTTTCTAATTTACATCACATTGATTTCCTGATATGGAGATTTCTAAAGCGAAGTTATTTTTTCTGACTGCCTTCAACAATGGGCAAGAGACAACTGAAATAGTCTTCGTTAGACCAATTAATTACTAGGACAAAGAAGTTCTCATGATGTTTGCTCTACATTTAACCTCAATTTGATCCTAATAAAATCACTCTGAAGTGTGAGTTACTCAGAGGATTACAGAAAGCCAAACACAGAAACTGATGCTCATTTTCATTATCACAGAAACATATTATCTCTGAAATGCAGAGTCAGAAGGAAAGTGTTAGATGTCTTAAGCTTACATTAGAGAGGAGACTAAAATTTGATCATTGGGAAAAAAAATACAAGAATAAATTAGGAGAGATCCACAGAGCTGCATTTTATGAGGATATACAGTGAATAAGGCCAGTATTTGATTTCACCAGTAACATCAGGGCGCTTTCCTAGGTCAAGAACACATGGAATTTTTAAAAAAAGAAAAAAGGCTACAAATGAACTTATCTACAAAACAGAAATAGAATTATAGATGGAGAAAATAAATTTATGATTACCAGGGGCTCAGGGGAAGGGAGGAATAAATTGAAAGATTGGAATTGACACACACACTACTTATATATAAATTAGATAATTCATAAGGACCTACTGTATAGCACAGGGAGTGCTATTCAGAACTCTATATAGGAATAGAATCTAAAAATAGAATCTAAATAGAATCATGATCAGCTGTGTCCAACTTTTTGTAACCCCCTGAACTGTAGCCCATCAGGCTCCTCTGTCCATGGGATTTCCCAAGCAAGTAAACTGGATTGGGTTGCCAATTCCTCCTCCAGGGGAATCTTCCTGAGCTAGGGATCGAACCTGCATCTCTTGCATCTCTTGAATTGGCAGGCAGGTTCTTTACCACTGAGGCACCAGGGATGCCCTAAAAATAAAAAATGAATAAATAAATAAAAGAGTGGATATATGTATATCTATAACTGATTCACTTTGCTATACACATGAAACTAACACAACATTATGTCAACTATACTCCATCACTGCAGATGCTGATTGCAGCCATGAAATTAAAAGACGCTTACTCCTTGGAAGGAAAGTTATGACCAACCTTGATAGCATATTAAAAAGCAGAGACATTACTTTGCCAACAAAGGTCCGTCTAGTCAAGGCTATGGTTTTTCCCGTGGTCATGTATGGATGTGAGAGTTGGACTGTGAGGAAAGCTGATCGCTGAAGAATTGATGCTTTTGAACTGTGGTGTTGGCAAAGACTCTTGAGAGTTCCTTGGACTGCAAGGAGATCTAACCAGTCCATTCTAAAGGAGATCAATCCTGGGTGTTCATTGGAAGGACTGATGCTAAAGCTGAAACTCCAATACTTTGGGTACCTCATGCGACGAGTTGACTCACTGGAAAAGACTCTGATTCTAGGAAAGGTTGGGGGCGGGAGGAGAAGGGGATGACAGAGAATGAGATGGCTGGATGGCATCACCGACTCTGTGGACATGAGTTTGAGTGAACTCCGGGAGTTGGTGATGGCATGCTGTGATTCATGGGGTCGCAGAGAGTAGGACACGACTGAGCGACTGAACTGAACTGAACTGAACTGATACTCCAATAAATATTTTTTTCAAAGTACTACTGATGATAAATTAATGATCAAGTAATAACAGTTTCTTCTTTGTTTTACCTTGTATCTCAATGACTGTTCATTAAAATGCCTTCATTAAAGCTTTCACATATAATTGGGAAAATGTCTATATGGTTTTTGAAGACTTGTGTTGCTAGATGAGCCTTCCCTTAAATTACAGAGTCAACAGCTCTGAGAGCATTTCATCATTACCGTGCCCTGGATGGCTGTCATCATTTGCTCCCAAGGAATTAAGAAAGACTGTCAAGAAATGTCACTTGAAGGAAAACACTTAGAATTTAGTGTATATATTTTCATGTAAGTCAGTTTCTTATTATCTCTTATAATAGCCATTGATATTGTAAATTTTGAGGAAGTTTTATTAGATGAAATCAATATTAACCAAAAGAATTATATGTCAAATGGTAATGAATCATCCAACTTTTAGTTTATTTGCTCATTCATCTAACAAATAGTTTCTGAACTGACACTTAGTGCCAAGCACGCATCTCACACAAAAACGATGATGTTGAGTAAGCAGTCTCTAGATTCAGAGAACAATCAGTCACAGAGAAAGCCACCTGCAGATGGATCTCTGTAAAATGTACTAAATATTTTATTAAACAAAAACAAGGAGCCTGGGCAAAGATGGATAAGAAAAGGTTCCTTATTATAGAAGATAGTGCAATATAAAAATCAAAAGGTGTAGTCTTTTGTTTCCATGGTTATTATTTTAACATTTTTGTTTTGGATTTGTTATTTCTTCTCTATATAAAAACATGTTTTCCCATTATGCCCAGGAGTGGGATGAACTCAGAAAATAAAAGATACATAAAAATTTATCATTTTTTAATATTATATTAATAAAATTAAATAAGCATTGACATTATTCCTTTTAAATGACAAAGCCCTTTATTCTGTCAAATCTCTTACACTTACTGTACAAAATAGTTGCTTGGGAACTAAGCTTCTGACAAAATTTTTAAGAGTGGTTTTGTATCTATGAATGTAAGATTACTTTGACTTCTAAAAGGAAATTAATAATAATAATGACAATAACTATAAAATTAATAGTAATGACTAACACAGAATATGTGCCCTATACTGGGTACCATTTTCAGTGCTTCATATAATTATTTTGACCCTATAGCTAATGAAGATAATGAGGTAGATAATATTACTATCATCATTTTATAGATGAAGAAACAGAGGACTCAGAGAGTTGGAATAACTTGTTCAGGGTCACAGAGCAAGTACCCAAAATAACCAGGATTTACTTCAGATACTCTCACTCTGTAGCCTAAACTCTTCCATATGCTACAGTGCCATCCTGCTAGGAAAAGTTTTAATGTTTATTTCCATGTCATTACAGTTGAAATAACTCAAATATGCAAATTATTCAGATTACCAAAAGATATAATTGTGTTGTTGTTGTTTCACCGTTAACCCACAAGAGGAGAATAAGTTTTGCACGGAAGGAAATGAGGATCATTTTCACTAGTTTGTCCTAATCCTCCCTAGATATAAAGGATTTTCAACAACAAATTTGCAGAGCAGACAACCCGTGCATATTATCTTTGCTTTTGTAAACTGACAGTTTACTGATGGCAATTTATTCCATTATGTTTAAGGACTCATGTGAAAGTGCAATTTGAAGCAGGGTGGGAAGGGGAGATTTTGAATTCAGGCAAATGTAGATTCAGATTATGACTCTGCAAAATACTATCTTGCTTCGACAGGCCACTTGACCTCTCTGAGGCTTCAATCCTTCAGCTCTGGGATTAGGCATTAAAATCTGTCTCACAGCATGAAATAACTGGAAGGAAAATAACAGGGTGTGTTAGCCAAAGTAGGACTGGATAACTGGTAGAGATGCTTATGGGAATTGATGTGATTATTATTTTTGATGATTTTAGTTTGAATTATGTGAAGTTATCACTTCAATAGGGGAAAAGTTGTTGTTCAGTTGCTAAGTCATGTCCAGCTCTCTGCAGCCCTATGAACTACAGCACACCAGGCTTCCCTATACTTCACTGTCTTCCGGGGCTTCCTCATGTTCATGTCCATTAAGTTAGTGATGATGCTATCTAGCCATCTCATCCTATACTGCCCTCTTCTCCTTTGGTGTTCGATCTTTCCCAGCATCAGGGTCTTTTCCAATGAGTTGGCTCTTCATATCAGATGGCTAAAGTATTGGAGCTGCAGTCTCAGCATCAGTCCTTCCAATGAACAGTCAGAGTTGATTTCCTTTAGGATTGACTGATTTGATCTGTTTTCAGTTCAAAGGACTCTCAAGAATTTTCTCCAGCAGCACAGTTCAAAAGCATCAATTCTTCAGCACTCGTTCTTCTTTATGGTCCAACTCTCATATCCATGCATGACTACTGGAAAAACTATAGTTTTGACTATGCAGACTATATTTGACTATATTTCTGTGTAACAAAACACACCAATGTTTAGTAGCTTGCAAAAAGAAGAGTTGTTATTTTTATGATTCTGTAGATCATCTGGGCAATTACTCCTCTTGTTGTAACCTGAAATCGTTTGCATGGTTGTGTTCAGTTGAGAAATCAACTGAGACACTTTTCTTCTCCTCCTTGAGATCTCTCACTGTAACAGTATCTTAACCCCCAAGGCCTCTCAATAGGCCCCTTTCTCTCTAGTAAAATATCCTGTGATTTGTAACAGCCTGGAAGCTAGGAACCAAGAGGTTTTCTTTTAAGAGGACAAACCCAATATATGCAAATTATTGTCAAAAGTCTGTGTATTAACATGCTAATACCCATCTGCCCATCAACTAAAGCAAATTACCTCACCAAGCCCAGAGTCAAAGAATCACTCAAGGTGTTCATTTGACAGACAACAAAGTAACAGCAAAGCACAGATGAAGATTGTTAGTTTCTATAGTTTAAACCATGAAGTGTGGGGAAACTTTCTGAAAGACCTACATTTACCTTAGAAGATTCACAGGCTTGTGGAATTTAAAATATACCAGAAGAGATTTCCTCGCCCATCTCAAATAACTGTCCTTGGTGATCAGTGATGCATGATCAGAGGAGAGGTGCAGCATAAGTGAAGATGCTGAGAATGAGACGAATAAATCCACGTGTTTCGTATAAAGGCATTATTGAATAGTCACTTGGCTGGAGCAACTGCGCTGTCGGTGGTCTGCCTACTTCCTATAGTTTGTGTATATCAGTATGTTTGTGTATATCAGTAGCTGGTATCTGGTGACTTTCCCACTCAATAGTCAACATCTGCCCTATTTTTCAGAGAGCTGCCCTCAGGCTGCCACCACCTTCTTGGTCTCCAGTTTAGGAGAACCAAAGTCCCCTCTGTCTGTCCACCCTTGCCTTTAGCCAATGAATGAGGTGCTCAGGGAAATAAATATTGCCCAACTGAAGAATGTTAAGACATTACTCTTTTTTTTCCCCCTAAATCTTCTGTATCTGATCGAGTGCACCTACTTTATATGGCACCTTGCTTGACTTCCTTGTTTTTCTCCCTTCCTAATCCCACTTTCCATCTCCCTGACCAATTTTAAGCTCATAGCAATTTTTCTTAACAAGTAAACTTTTACAGGAGTCATTGTCTGAGGTTGATTTCAGGAGAACAAAATCTAAGACAGTCTGTGACAGCAGCACGTACTACCGTTAATTCTTGCTTTTGTACTTACAAGTTCTAGTACTAGATTTATAATGAGTGAAAAAGAAATTAAGTACTTTGTGAAGTTATTTAATAATTTCAACTTCTCAAAAAGGTTTCCTGGTTTGTTTTCCTTTCATTTAAGAAATATTCCTGGTTTTCAACATAACATATTGCTGATGTCATATATTTTGAAAAGGTTATTTAATCTCTTAGTCTGTTACATAAAAACTGCTAAAATGAGTTAATAACATTTTTTCTTGCCAAAATGTTTTTAGAACTAGCAAAAATTCCTGGAAGATTCTTCAGATTTAGCTTGTGTTCAGTATATGCAGGCTTTTGCTACCACTATTGTTAATATTACTTTTTCATTAATATTCTTGTTGAAACTCCCTGTATTAAATGCCTCTTTGCAGTGACCTACAACTCACCATGACTTCTTTTTTTTTTAATGTAGCTATTAGTTTCTCTTAAGTTTAAATCATCCCTCTTGCCTTCTGGAGCAGAAATCCACTAGGTCTTATTTGTCCTTTCTCTTTTGAGTGACTGTCAACTCCCTCTTGAAAGATATAATTAATGCAGTTCTGTCCACAAGCAGAGTCATTCAGTTGTTAAGAACACTTGATTTATTGTCAGAACACTCAGTTAGAAAGTTTAGTTCTGCCACTTACTTTTCTCAGTAATGCCTAGATTTTTCTCATCTGTAAAGGATGAAAATATCTACTCTCCCCATCCTCTTGTTATTTTGTGTGACTCAAATCTATGAGAAAATGCTTTGAAAATGATAAACTACAATGCAGGGGAAGGTACTATTATTGTTGTTGCATGCTCCCACTTTCTCATATATTTTCACTCTGTTTTGCCCCCTGATGTGTGATAAAAGCAGGACTCATTTCTTCAGGAAAAAGTGAAAGAGAGAAACACTGTTTACACTAATTATTGAAGAAAGTTTTCCTCTCACACCTGCTCTGGGTATTTCTTTTTTTTTTTTTTTTAAAGTAGAACTGAAAGGAATCTATTTCATTTATCTTCAATTAACTAACAGATAAAAGGAAAATAAAGAAGAGTGGTGTATTCATCGTAGTTTTCCAGAGAAATGGAAACAATGAGATATATGTGTGTATACACACACACACACACACACACACACACACATATGTGTCACTCAGTTGTATGACACACTAATATATATATTAGTCGCTCAGTTGTGACCAACTGTTTTTGACCCAAGGACTGAAGGCCACCAGGCTCCTCTGTTCATGGGATTCTCCAGGAAAACATACTGGAGTGGGTAGTCATTTCCTTCTCCAGAGGATCTTCTCGACCCAGGGATCAAACCTCAGTCTCTTGCATTTCAGGCAGATTCTTTAATGACTGAGCCATCAGGGAATTCCATATATATGTGGTTTCCCTACTGACTCAGTTGGTGAAGAATCTGCCAGCAATGCAAGATTACTGCTTGCAAAGTATGAAACCCAAGTTTGATTGCTGGGTCAGGTAAATCCCCTGGAGAAGGAAATGGCAGCACACTCCAGTATTCTTACCTGGGAAATACCATGGAGAGTGGAGCCTTTCAGGCTACAGTCCATGGGGGTCATAAGAGTCAGACACAACTTAACAACTTAACCACCACCATGTATGCATGTCTATGAAACATATATGTATTTAAGTTAAATGCACCATGTGCATTTAACTTATATGCAGAGTACATCATGTGAAACACCAGGCTGGATGAAGCACAAGCTGGAATCAAGATTTCTGGGAGAAATATAAAAACCTCAGCTATGCAGATGGCACAAACCTTACAGCAGAAAGTGAAGAGACACTAAAGAGCCTCTTGATGAAAGTAAAAGAGGAGAGTGAGAAAGCTGGTTTAAAACTCAACATTCAAAAAACTAAGATCATGGCATCTGGTCCCATCACTTTATGGCAAATAGATGGGGAAGCAATGGAAACAGTGATGACAGACTTTATTTTCTTGGGCTCCAAAATCACTGCAGATAGTACTGCAGCCATGAAATTAAAAGATGCTTGCTCTCGGAAGAAAAGCTACCACCAACCTAGACAGCATATTAAAAAGTAGAGACATTATTTTCCTGACAAATATCCATATAGTCAAAGCTATGGCTTTTCTAGTAGTCATGTATGGATGTGAGAGTTGAACCATAAAGAAAACTGAGTGCTGAATAATTGATGCTTCTGAGCTATGGTGTTCGAGAAGACTCTTGAGAGTCCCTTGGACTGCAAGGAGATGCAACCAGTCCATCCTAAAGGAAATCAGTCCTGAATATTCATCGGAAGGACTGATGATGAAGCTGAAACTCAATACTTTGGCCACCTGATGAAAAGAACTGATTGTTTAGGAAAGACCCTGATGCTGGGAAAGATTCAAGGCAGGAGGAGAAGGGGACGACAAAGGATGAGATGGTTGGCTGCCATCACCAACTCAATGGACATGAGTCTGAGCAAGCTCTGGGAGTTCGTAATGGACATGGAAGCCTGTTGTGCTACAGTCCATGGGTTGCAAAGAGTCAGACACGACTGAGCAACTGAACTGAACTGAACTGATGTGTGTTTGTATTTATATGGTGAGGGGTGAGGTGGGCTCATGTAATAATGGAGGCTAAGAAGTCCCAAGATTTGCAGCAGGAACACTCGAGACTCAAGTATGGAAGGTGATGTAATTCAAGTCCAAGTCCAAAGACAAATCTGAAAGTCCAAAGACTTGGGAGTAAAGAAGAGCCAGTTTTTCAGCTTGACTCTGAATGCAGGAAAACATGATACCAGACTTCTTGTTTCTAGTTCCACAAAGGGCCTTGGAAGTTTCCACTTCATTTTAATAAGAAACACACACACACACCAGATTGAAAATCAACAATTCTTCTTGGCTCTGCAAGAAAGAGGAGGACATAGGGTAAACCACTGTCCCAAGTTTGGAGAGATGAACAAGTGAATATATGGAGTCACAGCCTACCTGGGCAGGGACTGATAAATGAAAATTCTCACAGGAATCAGTGCCAGAGAAATAAAACATAAACCAGAATTGACAAATTGCTGGAGAGTCAACGTGTACAAGTTTGAGTTAAAAATATCAGGGGAGCCCACTCATACAGGGGCCTGCACAATATTGGAAGAAGTACCAGGTTCACGTAGCAAATATTAGAGAAAAATTTACTGTGCATCCAGAAGAAGAAAGTTAACAGTTTTGTAATATTCCAGAATAATCTTAACTTTCTAATAAGACCTGTCCTCAGGGGTAACAAAATAACTAGAGGCTAATCTGCTGGGGTCTTATCAGAGCTTAACTTTCTAGGGAAGGGAAATAATCCAACTCCTATTGGTTCCAGTCATCCTTTCTCCCCAAAGGGGGTGAAAAATACTGAGAAACACTCGTGAAATTCACAGTATTGTAGCACTATAGAATATTTTCCCTTCTCTTAACATTCAGCACCGCGTGGCTAAAGGCCTGTTTGCAAAAGATTTTTTTTTTTTTTTAAACTGGGAGCATCATATACTGCTATCAGGGGAAAATATTACAAAATATTCCAAACGGCAAAAAAAAAAAAGAAAAAACTAAAATTTGAAGAGTCAGAGAAAATATCCAAACCATACAAAGCTGGTATGTTGGGAGTAATAGGTCAAGAACTTAAAAAAAGTATTCTTAATATTCTAAGATGTCTCATGGATAAAGTAGAAGATATGCAACAACAGATGGGCAATTTAAGTACAGATATGCAAATCCTAAGAAAGAACCAAAGAGAAATTCTACATTAAAAACACTGTCACAGAATGTCTTTGCTAGATGTCTTTGTTAGGGTTATTAGTAGATTGTATGTGGCTGAAGAAAGAATCTGTGAAATTTAGAACAGAATAAAGTCTTCAAAAACCAAGAAGAGTGAAGACTAAAAAAAAAACCAATAAACAGAAACCCAGAACAGAAATGACAAGGACTTGGGACAACTGAAAAAGATGTCATATCTTTCTAACACATCAAAATGGAAAACCGAAAAGAAAACAGAAGAAATATTTGGAACAATAATGACTAAGAATTATTTCTCAATTAGTGTCAGATACCAATTCATACATTCAAAAAGCTCAGAGAGCATCATTCAAGAGAAACACCATCACCTATACCTAGGCACATTATTTTCACATGACAGAAAGTCAAAGATTAAAAAATAATAATAATCCAGAAGAGAAAAATGCCTATAGTGAATCAAAGATAAGAATTATATTTGATCTCTCTTCAGACTATGCAAAAAAAAAAAAAAAAAGAAGACTGAAATATTTTAAAGTTCTGAGAGAGAAAAAACAGAAAACAAGCAAGCAAGCAAACCCACCAACCTAGAATTCTGTTTGCTGCAAAACTATCCTTCAAAAGTAAAGGGAGAAAAATACTTACTTGACAAACAAAATTTGAATGTATTTCTTGTTACATTTCATAACCTAGGCAAAATGAACCAATTCATTGACAGACACAATCTGAAACTTCACACAAGATTCACACAAGAAGACAAAATCCACACAAGAAGAAACAGACAATCTCAACAGACCTATATCTGTTTTTTTGTTTTTGTTTTTATAATGGAATCAATACCAACTTTCCAAAACAGAAAATACCAGGTCTAGATGAGTTCAGTGTGAATTCTATCAAATAATTTAGAAATAAATTATGCCAATTATTTATAATCTCTTTGAGAAGATGGAAACAGAAGGAATATTTCTTAACTCATTCTAAACAGCCAGCATTACACCAATACCAAAACCTGACAAAGATACTACCAGGAAAGAAAATTATAGATCTGTATTTCTTATTAACATACATAAAAGATTCTCAAAAAATATGAATTCACATTTATCAATGTGTAAAAAATATTATATACCATGACCATGACCAGGCTCTTTCAACATTTGAAAGTTATTGTTTTCATCTTATCAGCAGACTAGAAAAGAAAAATCACATGGTCATATAAATAGATGCAAAACATGTATTAGTATTTAAGAAAACTATAATTAAACCTCTCAGTAACTAGGAATAGAGAGGAACTATCTCACCTTGATAAAGAGTATCTACAGAAACACTACAGCTAAAATCAGGAAAAGGCAGATGTATCTCTTCTCACCACTATTTTTCAGCATCTATTGACAGTTCTAGTTAATGTAGTAAAAGAAAAAAGTATATAGATTAAGAGGGAAGAAATAAAACTGTCTTTATCCTTAGATTGCATGACCGTCTATGTAGAAGATACAAAATAATTGACAAAAAACTTCTACAGCTAACATGACATTATTGCAAGGTAGTAGGATACAAGGGCTTCCCAGATTGCACTAGTGGTAAAGAACCCGCCTATCAACGCAGGAGGCATAAGAGATGCAGGTTTCATCCCTGTGTCTGGAATATCCCCTGAAGGAGGAAATGGCAACCCACTCCAGTATTGTTGACTGGAAAATCCATGAATAGAGGAGCCTGGTGGGCTTCAGTCAATATGGTAGCAAAGAGTTGGATGCAACTGAAGCAACTTAGCACTCACAAAGGACACAAAGTTAACATACAGAAGTCAATTGCTGTTCTATATACCAACAATGATTGAGTGAAATTTGAAATTAAAATCACAGCATTTTTACCTTGACATGCCACAAAATGATATGCTTAAATGTAAATCTTAGAAAATATGTACAATATCTACATGAAGAAAGCTACAAAGCTCTGATGAACAAAATCAAGTAACGAATAAATGGAGACATATTGCATGTTTATGGGAAGAAATACTCAATACTGTCACGATGTCAGTTATTTTCAACTTGATCAAAAAATTCAGTGCCTTGCTACTCAAAATTTGAGCAAGTCATTTTGTGGAGAGCAGCAAAGTGATTGTAAAGTTTGTTTGGAGAGGCGAAAGGCTATTCAGTTCAGTCGCTCAGTCGTGTCCAACTCTTTGTGACCCCATGAATGCAGCGGGCCCGGCCTCCCTGTCCATCACCAACTCCCAGAGTCCACCCAACCCCAACTCCATTGAGTCAGTGATGCCATCCAACCATCACATCATCTGTCGTCCCCTTTTCCTCCTGCCCTCAATCTTTCCCAGCATCAGGGTCTTTTCAAATGAATCAGCACTTCACATCAGGTGGCCAAAGTATTGGAGCTTCAGCTTCAGCATCCATACTTCCAATGAATATTCAGGACTGACTTCCTTTAGGATGGACTGGTTGGAACACCTTGCAGTCCAAGGGACTCTCAAGTGTCTTCTCCAACACCACAGTTCAAAAGCATCAATTCTTCAGTGCTCAGCTTTCTTTATAATCAAACTCTCACATCAATACATGACTACTAAAAAAGCATAGCCTTGACTAGACGGATCTTTGTGGACAAATAATGTCTCTGTTTTTAATACACTAGTCTCTAGTTTGGTCATAACTTTCCTTCCAAGGAGTAAACGTCTTTTAATTTCATGGCTACAGTCACCATATGCAGTGGTTTTGGAGCCCAGAAAAATAAAGTCAGCCACTGTTTCCACTGTTTCCCCATCTATTTGCCATGGAGTGATGGGACTGGATGCCATGATCTTAGTTTTCTGAATGTTGAGCTTTAAGCCAACTTTTTCACTCTCCTCTTTCACTTTCATCAAGAGGCTCTTTAGTTCTTCTTCACTTTCTGCCATAAGGGTGGTGTCATCTGTATATCTGAGGTTATTGACATTTCTCCTGACAATCTTGATTCTGGCTCATGCTTCCTCCAGCCCAGCATTTATCATGATGTACTCTGCATATAAGTTAAATAAGCAGGGTAACAATATACAGCCTTGACGGACTCCTTTTTCTATTTGGAACCAATATGTTGTTCCATGTCCAGTTCTAACTTCCTAACCTGCATACAGGTTTCTCAGGGGGCAGGTCAGGTGGTCTGGTATTCCCATCTCTTTCAGAATTTTCCACAGTTTATTGTGATCCACACAGTCAAAGGCTTTGGCATAGTCAATAAAGCAGAAATAGATGTTTTTCTGGAACTCTCTTGCTTTCTCGATGATCCAGCGGATTTTGGCAATTTGATCTTTGTTTCCTCTGTCTTTTCTAAAACCAGATGGAACATCTGGAATTTCACGGTTCACGTATTATTGAAGCCTGGCTTGGAGAATTTTGAGCATTACTTTACTAGCATGTGAAATGAGTGCAATTGTGTGGTAGTTTGAGCCTCCTTTGGCATTGCCTTTCTTAGGGATTGGCATGAAAACTGACCTTTTCCAGTCCTGTGGCCATTGCTGAGTTTTCCAAATTTGCTGACATATTGAGTTCAGCACTTTCACAGCATCATCTTTTAGGATTTGAAATAGCTTAACTGGATTTCCATCACCTCCACTAGCTTTGTTGATAGTGATGCTCCCTAAGTACCACTTGACTTCACATTCCAGGATGTCTGGCTCTAGGTGAGTGTGAGTGATCACACCATTATGATTATCTGGGTTGTGAAGATGTTTTTTGTACAGTTCTTCTGTGTATTCTTGCCACCTCTTCTTAATATCTACTGTTTCTGTTATGTCCAGTCCATTTCTGGCTGTTAATAACTGACATAATATTGAAGGAGAACTATCAAGTCATTATAAGACATGCAGAAATCTTAAAAAGACATTTCTAAGCAAAATAAATCAACCAAAATGTTACATGTTGCATGTTTCCAGTGACATGACATTCTGGAAAAGGCTATCAGAGACATTAAAAAATCAGTGGTTGCCAACAATGGTAAGAGTTGGAGGGGAGGTGGCACGATTAGGTGCGGCACAAGAGCTTTAAAGGGCTTGGATACGACTGAAGTGACTTAGTGCACACACGTAAGAGGTTTATAGCAATGAAAATACTCTTAGTGTGATAACAGATGCATTCATTATACATTTGTTCAAACCCATTGAATGTACTACATCAAGAGTGAAATATAACATGAATTATATGACTGAGCAACTGAATTGAACTGAACATACTGTGAATGACTATGATTTGTTGATGTAAATTCATCAATGTATCATTTGGTGGGAAATATTGATGACATGGGAGACTATGCATATGTGGGGACAAGAGTACATAGGAAATCTATTTCCTTCTCAAGTTTTTGTCTGAACCTAACACTGCTGAAAAAAGGAATCAGTTCAGTTCAGTTCCTCAGTCATGTCTGACTCTTTGCGACCCCATAGACTGTGGTGCATCAGGTTTCCCCGTCCATCACCAATTCCTGGAGCTTGCTCAAACTCATGTCCATTGAGTCAGTGATGCCATCCAGACATCTCATCCTCTGTCATCCACTTCTTCTCCTGACTTTAATCTTTCCAAGCATCAGGGTCTTTTCTGAGGAGTCAGTTCTTCGCAACAGGTTGCCAAAGTATTGGAGTTTCAGCTTCAGCATCAGTCTTTCCAATTAATGTTCAGGACTGATTTCCTTTAGGATTTACTGGTTTGATCTCCTTGCAGCCCAAGGAACTCTCCGACACTACAAGAAAAATAAATTAAGTCAATTAAAAAAAAAAAAAACAATGCCCCAGGTCAGCTGTCACCTGAGTCATTTCCTTCTACTTGGAGGAAGATCAGCATATTTTGGACTTGAAATGATTGGATGAACATTACCACATTGGGCATCGCAGGTGGTCCTAGTGGTAAAGAACCTGCCTGCCAATGCAGGAGACATAAGAAATGCAGGTTCAATCTCAGGGTCAAGAAGATACCCCAGAGGAAGCCATGGCAAACCACTCCAGTATTCTTGCCTGGATAATCCCATGGGAAGAGGAGACTGTTGGGCTATAAAGTCCATGGTGTTGCAAAAAGTCAGACATGACTGAGTGACTTAGCACATATACCCATTTTGGGGAAAATAGTCTGTTTTACTCTCTCTACCCATTCTACAGTTAATCTCATACAAAAAGACTTTCTGGGACATTCCCAGAGAAACATTTGATGGAATGCCTGGGCACCCCAAGGGCCAGTCAAGTTGAAACAGAATTGACCATCATAACTGGTGAGGAGAGGCAGGAATATAGAGACATTTAGTTTTCTGTCTACAAGCAAAATGTTGAGTGTTCATATTTTCAACTTAACAATTTATCCAAAATTGGATGTGTATAGGAAAGAATTGGGTGATAATCCCAAGATGCAATTGCATTCTCTGGTTCTCTTCTATTTCCCAGTACTCTGTTATTGGGACTCTGAGATAGTAGGGCTTAGGTCAGAGCAGATGGTACATATATATTTTTCCTTTGACGTTTTACTATGGCAACTGAATTTCTTTCCATACTGCCCTTTGTGAAAAACTGTGTCAATAGTAACAGAATTCTGGAAATGATGCTATTATATTTTTAACATTTTCAAGCACATAAAATTACAGAACAGAAAAATCTCATGTCACAAGTCCAATATTATCCATAATGTGATTTTTTTTAATTTTCAAAGTATGCTTATTTATCAAAATGGAAAATAAGAAAGTCAAATTTCAAAAAATAAAATGCCAAAATAAGCTTATTCTGAAATGAACTAATTGAAATTAATTTTATTATGGTAACATAAAAAATATAACATTTCTGTTGGTTTTTATTATACACTGATGTTTTTCTGGGGCACTGCAAACATTTTGCAAAGTAACTTACCAGCTCCTCTTAGGCTGAAAAGTTAATTTGCGTTCAAAAATTAAGACAGGATATTTTTAGCTAGAAATAGTGTCCTTCTCAAATAAAGAAGTTTTAAGTCACCATTTTAATCACATAATTAAAATAACGACATGAAGAAAGATGGACCATATCTATCTTATAAAGCTTTAACTGTATTTAAATACCTTCCAAGTACTTTTAACTTAGTATTTTACCTAATTCTGTTAAGTTAAAAAATTTGTACAGAATTTGCTGAAATATTCAAAAGTTGCAAATTCACAGTTTTGTTGTAACCATATGGGAGAATAAGAAAAGTAACTTTGAAAAATGATATAATCTAGGAAAGGGTTATAGAAAATAAATACCTATTATTTCCATTTTCTTTAAATTAGCCACTCCTTAGAAGCAAGGCCAATCAAGGAAAAAATTAACTTGGTCCGTGAAAAACACAAAGCAATAGTTGATTCATATCTTGTGCTGCTAAATATTTTTAATTAAATAAAATCCAACCAAGTATCCAGAAAGATGATTTTTTAAATTACTTATATTCTTTAGGGTAATTTTTCTAATTGTTTAGCAGCTAAACTAGGCCACATAGTTGTTCTGTTCCAGCATCATTCAATGACATTGACAGGGAGAATTAGCTTCTTAGAGTCGTCCGGGAATGCTTGCTAAGGTCTACACATATCGTCTGTGGTACTTGTATGTTCATCAGAGGACTTTGATGTACCGTTCTGAACTGTCTATGGAGAAAGAAAGACAGAGGCAGACAGAGAGACAGAGACAGACAGAAATAAAGACACATCCTCTGTTAAAATGTCCCAGGATAAAAATGATACACAATTTCTACTCATATTTGTTTGGCTAGAAATAGGCACAAAGTCCTTCAAGAATGTCAGGAGGGAATGGGAAATAGAGGTTAGCTGTAAGCCCTGGTGTCCCTAGCCAACCTTGACACCACTGATAAACCAGTTTGAAAGGGATACACTTTAAACAATAACAATAGGATCCATAGGCCCTTTGCTGATGATTAGCCTATGACATGAACTCTTAACTGGAAAGAAAAGTAACAACAATATCAGTCAAAATAAGAAACAGATCTTGATATTTAAGTTTCTCAGGAATAGCAAGAAGCAGCAGGGGTGTCCTGGTTAGGTCCATGCAATCATAACTGCTAGTGTCAGATTAATGAGTTTGTGGTTATAGCACTTGAGTTTGAATAGGTTCAGTTCAGTTCAGTTCAGTTCAGTCGCTCAGTCGTGTCCGACTCTCCGCGACCCCATGAATCACAGCACGCCAGGCCTCCCTGTCCATCACCAACTCCCGGAGTTCACTCAAACTCATGTCCACATTCTCCTCTTCCTCCTCCTCTTCCTCTTTTATAAAGATTGGAATGTATCCTTAGGCCAAAGTTCCATTCTTAAGTATCTTGAACAGACAATGTTTATACTGTCTTTGTTACAAATTTATCTTACTTTGATAGATACACAAAAATATTTTTCACTACTTTTCCAGTGTTTCCTGACTTCCCTGGTGGCTCAGTGGTAAAGAATCTGCCTACAATGCAGGAGATGCAGGTTTGATCTCCTGGTTGGGATGATCCCCTGGAGAAGGAAATAGCAACCCACTCCAGTATTCTTGCCTGGGAAGCCCCACTGACAGAGGAAAGTGGTGAGCCACAGTTAACGGGGTTGCAAAAGAGTTGGACACAGTTCAGAGACCAAACAACAACAACAAAAATAGAAAGAACTTAATTTTTATTTTAAATGTAATGCCTGTTCATTGCAAAAAAAGTCAAACTATAAGAAAATTACAAAAATATAATTAGAAGTATAAATACTTCTCTAATCCCATCACTTAGAGATCATTACTACTTAATGTTTGGATAAATAGTAATCTATATTTTCAGTATATATTTGTTCTTATTGAGGTCATATTTTACAAAGTGTTTTGAAAAAACATTTCTTTTTTTACTTAGAAATATAAAACTAACATATTTCCAGGCTAAGGAAATTTAATCTGTATTTTTGTACTGGTTGCATAGCATTCCATTTTTTGAAGTCTTTAAGTAACTGTAGTTGACAATGCTAATATTTGTTCCCACCAAAAAGAGTGAATAATTTAGCTGTTCATAATTAAATTCTTATTTCAGTTAATTATGTATATATTCATTTCCCCCATTGGAATTTGAAACTCCTGGATTGTACTTTCTTTCATCTCTGAAACACGTAAAGCAATTTTTGCATACATAAAGCAATTTTTTTTTGCACATAAAGCAATTTTGTAGTTGCTCAATAATTCACATTACACTGAATTGAAGACATCTATGTATTTTACAAAGATCTGACTCAGAGCTGATAATAAAGACTTGTGTGTGGGATTTTTTTTTTTTTTTACTATAATAACCTTCATATACAGTTTATTATATAAATGCTTTATCGTAGTTTATTGTAATGAAGTTGCAATGTTATTTAATGAGGTGTTCTGGGAAGATGGCATTGGCAGTGGTATATTTTGATAATCTGTTAGAATTCCACTCATAAAAATAAAACGAGCAAGTAGGACAGCACAAATCAAGTAGGACAGTAAGTAGGACAACACCTACAGCAAAACTAGGTAAAAATAATTCTCATGAGCCCCAGAATATAAATGGTTTCAGATAAATGCCAATAGCTACAGGACACAATTGCTATCAAAAATTATATAAGAGGAAGTGAAAGATGGCCCTGAGAGGCAGAGAACTAAAAATCATCATCATAGGCACACTGGAAAACTCAGTGGACAATCCTGATAGAGTATCTGAAAGCAGTAGTTGTGTTAGCAGAATTTGAAGCTTCTAATATTGAATGAGTACAATGGGACAAAGAAAGGTCAAGAGTCATCAAGTAGACCAGAAGTCTGTCAGTAGGACTCCTAGAACCAAAGTATTCTCCCAAATCAAAGCTAGGGAGTAGAATCCTAATGAGTTGGATAGGATAATGAGCAAAGAACTAGAAAAGGTTCAGGTAAAATGACCAAGACCTCAAAAAGCCAAACCCCAATCTTGGTGAAAACGAAGGAAAAGGAACTTTGTAGTAGTGAAAAGCTACTTTATAGTAGTAGAAAAGTGATTTTGGTTCACTCCTTTCACTTTGAATTATATGAAAATACATTTCTTTTAAAACCAAGTCACTGAATAATATTGTGGCTTTCATCTTTAAGATATGAAATTCTCACAAATAAAGAAACCATGTTGGAAACTCATATTCAGAAGACAAATGAAAAATGTAACCTGATATTTCAAAATGAAGAAACGGTGATACAAGTTATAAGTTCTATAACATAAAGTTGCACAGTTCTATAACATAGAGTTGTAGAGTTTCAGCATAAAGTTATAAATCAGTTCTATAAAATATCAGAAATGATGTGATTAGAGAAAAGCAAGATAGGAAAATGAAGGTGAATAAACTCAGCTAAGAATTCAAAATGAATATTTTTAAAATGCATATATAGTCTTTCCTGAAGGAGAAAAATAAATAAATCACATAGAACAAATACTTAAAATTATAATCCAAGAAAATGTCCTAAAATAAATAAACAAGACTTGAAACTGCATAATGAAAGAGCTCTATGAGTTCCTTGGAAAGACAGCTAACAAGCCCCAAGACTAAGACATAGTCTAGTAAAATAACTGAATTTTAAAGTAAAAGAAAAAAGTCTTTGGTAGCATCCAAAATAGAATATGAAACATTTTTAGCTGTCATACAATATGAGCTAAGAGAATATTAGACTAACAGCAAAAGGAATATTTGCATTGCAGTAAGAGAAATAAAATGAGCATGGTTGGAAATTGAGATTTTATAAAGGAATTATTGCTTAGCCTGGATTAACCCTCTGATACTACTTATGCTTAAAAAGGAGTATTCTTATAATTTAAAAATATATGATATTTTCCCACATAAGTTAACATAATGTTGTCATTTGCCTCAAGTTTACTTGTATAAGAATGCTGCTGCTGCTGCTAAGTCGCGTCAGTCGTGTCCGACTCTGTGCAACCCCATAGACGGCAGCCCACCAGGCTCCCCCGTCCCTAGGATTCTCCAGGAAAGAACACCGGAGTGGGTTGCCATTCCTTCTCCAGTGCATGAAAGTGAAAAGGGAAAGTGAAATCTCTCAGTGTTGTCCGACTCTTAGCGACCCTATGGACTGAAGCCTATCAGGCTCCTCCGCCCAAGGGATTTTCCAGTCAAGAGTACTGGAGTGGGTTGCCATTGCCTTCTCCCGTATAAGAATGAGAAAGAATATAGATAAAGAAAATAATCATGGATTAAAAATTGTTGAAGCTGAATGATGGGTCCATGGTAGTTCATGATTCTGTTTTCTCTTCTTGCATGTATTTTGAAATATTTCATATAGAAACTTAAAAAAAAAAGCTGAGTTTTTTCTTTGCTACTTTAAATAAATGATCTTCTCTTATAAGCTGATTTATCCTTTGTAATGTAGTAAATTTGATTTCCTCACATTATCTAATGGTTTTGTACATTTAACCATATTCTTAGGGATCATTCTCAATTTTAGTTCTGTTCTCAAAGTTTTTAGCCACCATGATCTGAATTAACCTCCTTAAACAGATTACTAATTTTCTAAAATTCAAACCTTTCAAAAGGAATTAATATATTTAAAAAATATATCTGTATATATATAACCCTATTCCTCTGAGTGGAGAAAATGTATATATTTTTTAATTGATTATGTTCTTGAAGCATTATAGACCAAGAAATAATTTCTTTTTCTAGTTCCCAGCATTATGATGCTAGTTATTCAAAATAGTCCACTGTTTTTGTTCAAACTGCAGGCATTTTTATCCAACTAATTTGATCTACACACCCTGATCAGTAATATTTCAAAATGAACATCTGGTTACATCACTTTCTGGAAATCCTTCTGTGGCATCCTACTTTTCCTTGCTATAAATATAGATGTTTTTTACATACATTCTGTATCCCCATTAGGCATCTTCTACCTCCTCTTCTCTACCTATCAGCTTCAAGCCTTAATTCTAAATTGATCTTCCTCCTTTGCAACTCAGGATCTTCAGCTTGGACTGCTTCTTCCAGGACTTCATTTAATCAATTCATACATGTTGATCAACCATACTTCTGGTACACCTGATAAAATAACTTCTTGATCCATTTTGTAGTTTCCCTGATGCAATACTAATAACACCTATAATTTTTAGTTTAGAACAATTATCATAGATTATACAATTATGCATTGTTGTTCAGTCACTAAGTTGTGTCCAACTCTTTGCAGCCCCATGGACTGCAGCACACCTTGTTCCCTGTCCTTCACTACCTCACAGAGTTATTGAGCCAGTGATGCCATCCAACTCTCTCATTCTCTGTCACCCCCTTCTCCTCCTGCCTTCAATATTCCCAGTATCAGGGTCTTTTCCAATGAGTCGGCTCTTCACATCAGGTGGCCACAGTATTGGAACTTCGGCTTCAGCATCAATCCTTCCAATGAATATTCAGAGTTGATTTTGGTTAAGATTGACTGGTTTGATCTCCTCGCTGACCAGGGGACTCTCAAGAGTCTTCTCCAGCATGACAGTTAGAAAGCATCAGTTCTTCAGCACTCAGCCTCCTTTATGGCCCGACTCTCACATCTGTACACAACTACTGGAAAAACCATAGCTTTGAGTATATAGATTTTGTTGGCAATGTGATGTCTCTGTTTTTTAATTTGTTGTTTATTTTTTTTCATAGCTTTACTCTAAAGAGCAAGAGTCTTTTAATTTCATGGATGTAGTCACTGTCTGCTGTGATTTTGGAGCCCCTGTTTCCCCATCTCTTTGCCATGAAGTGGTGGAACCAGATGCCATGATCTTCATTTATTGAGTGCTGAGTTTTAAGCCAATATTTTCACTTGCCTCTTTTATCTTTATCAAGAGGTTCTTTAGTACCTTTCTACTTTCTGCAGTTAAGGTGGTGTCATCTGCATATCTAAGTTGTTGATATTTCTCCCCACAATCTTATTTCCAGCTAGTGATTCATCCAGTCTGGAATTTCGCATGACATACTCTGAATAGAAGTTAAATAAGCAGTTAACAATATACAGCCTTGACATACCCCTTTCTCAATTTTGAACCAGTTCATTGTTCCATGTCCAGTTCTAATTGTTGCTTCTTCACCTGCATACAGATTTCTCAGGAGGCAGGTAAGGTGGTCTGGTATTCCCATCTCTTGAAGAATTTTTCAGTTTTTTGTGATCCACACAGTCAAAGGTTTTAGCAAATCAGTGAAGCAGAAATAGATGTTTTTCTGGAAGTCTCTTGCTTTTTCTATGATCCAACAGATGTTGGCAATTTAATCTCTAGTTCCTCTGCCTTTTATAAATCAAGCTTGTACCTCTGGCAGTTCTCAGTTCATGTATTTTTCAAGGCTAGATTTAAGGCCTTTGAGCATGACCTTGCTACCATATGATATGAAAACAACTGAATGGTAGTTTGATTATTCTTTCCCATTGCCATTTCTTGGGATTGGAATGAAAATTGTTTGTTTTTTTTTCCAGTCTAATGGCTACTGCTGAGTTTTCCAAATTTGCTGCCAAATTGAGTGCAATACTTTAACAGCATCATCTTTTAGGATTTGAAATAGTGAAGCTGAAATTCCAACACCTCTTCTATCTTTGTTCATAGTAATGCTTCCTAATGACCACTTAACTTCATACTCCAGGATGTGTGGCTCTAGATAAGTGACCCCACCATTGTGGTTATCTGGGTCGTAAAGCCCTTTTTTTGTATAGCTCCTCTATGTATTCTTGGCACCTCTTCTTAATCTGTTCTGCTTCTGTTAGGTCCTTGTCATTTCTGTCTTTATTGTGCCCATCTTTGTATGAAATGTTCCTTTGGAATCTCCAGTTTTCTTCCAGTGATCTCTAGTCTTTCCCATTCTATTGTTTTCCTCTTTTCCTTTGCATTGTTCACTTAAGAAGGCTTTATCTCCCCTCACTAGTTTCTGGAACTCTGCGTTCAGTTGGATAGATCTTTCCTTTTCTTCTTTGCTTTTCACGTCTCTTTTTTTTTTTCTCAGCTATTTGTAAGGTCTGCTAAGACAACCTTTTGCCTTCTTGAATGTCCTCTTCTTTAGGATGGTTTTGGTCACTGCCCCCTGTGCAGTGTTATGAACCTCTGTCCATAGTTCTTAGGCACTGTCTATCAGATCTAATCCCTTGAATCTATTTGTCACTTCCAGTGTATAATCATAAGGGATTTTATTTAGGTCATACCTGGATGGCCTAGTCATTTTCCATACCTTCTTGAATTTAAGTCTGAATTTTGTAATAATGAACTCATGATCTGAGTCACATTCTGATCCAGGCCTTGTTTTTGCTGACTGTATAGAGCTTCTCCATCTTGGACTGCAAAGAACATGATCAGTCTGATTTTGGCATTTACCATCTGGTGATGTCCATGTGTAGACAATTACTATTTATAACTACCTGTTACTATTTATAACTACTATTACTATTTATAACTACCTGTTACTTACTCACTTACATGCTATGGGAGCCTTAGCAATGGAGGGGATTATATTTCTATAGTTTCATACCTTCTAGTGCAGTGTTGCTATTAAGAACTTGCAGATTTGTTGATTGAAGAATTTCTGAATAATTCCATTTGTGTTTAGAATTTCAGTCAGATAACAAAAGTTTCTTTAAGAAAAATTTCAGAACCACCTGATCTATATTCTCTTTTGAAAATTACTGCTTTCAAGCATTCCTTCCCACCCCATCCCACCCTACCCCTAACACTTCACTTAGGAAATAGTGTTTTTTTAAGCAAAACTTACTGGATGATTGAGTTCACAAGAAAACCACTGTGGTCTCATACACCATGCTTAACAGTCTGTCATTTCAATTAAATGGATCCCAGGTCTCTTGAAACACAGTTTCAAAGACATTTCAATATTGCAATTTGTAGAGTTCACAACTGAATTTTAAAAGGAATAATGTAAAAACACAAGAGGAAGCAAACAAGAATACCATAAAAATGATAATAGAATGTGAAGGTTAAGGAACAGCATGTAAAGCTAAAGGAGTATTCTGTGATACTACTGAAAATCTTAAGCAGTTAAGGAGGGATATTTATACAATGCTTTTGATAAAAATGTTCTTAATATACCTTAATTGACCTAAATTTGAAAGAGCATGTGATAAATCTAGTGGTCACGAGGTGGTCATAGACAATTAATCATTCTAGTTTCCATAAATATGAAAATCTAACTAAATCAAATCAAAATTTTGGAGAAATATGTGTTTTTATATTTCTTCCTTTTATCCAACCAAGACTTTCTTTTATCTAGTTAGGCATGCTTGATAATATTTTCTACCAAACTGTTAACATGCTATTAAAATATAATTTTTATAGTTATATTAATGTATTAAGCATTGAGGTTTCTCTAATAGTTTAATTTGACCAAGATATAGTTGACTACAAAGAGAGATCCACAAATATATTATCAAAATTGATTGAAATAAGACACTAAAATAATTTACTTTTTAAAATGATCATTCTTCAATACTCAGATTATCAGGTTATTAAATATAAGCAGGAGAATTTAAATAAATATGTTCTTCAGTTTTTCTGAATATAAAAATACTAACCATTCTGATTTCATTCATTACATATTTTTCTTCTTTAATTAAAAAGCTAATATATCTGGAATTAGATATTTTACCAACATGTTATTGTGCTAATTATCTAAATGACTTGGATAACACTTCATAACAGAAAGGATTACTTTTGGAATGGATAAAGTACATGAAGCCAAATAAGCTTTGAAGAGGATCAGGAGCAAAATTAACTTAAAATATTAGATTGGTGAAAAAACAATTGCAGTTTTGGACTGTGGATTTTAAATCATTATAACTAGGCCCGAAAATATATTTATTGATCAAAATAGGAGCCATTATAATCAATACATTTTTTCCCAGTGAGAAGTAAGTTTGTTTATATATGTAGCATAAAAATCCATGCTTTGGGATTCAATAAACTCTTGGTAAGCATTTTTTGCCTCCTGCTGGTTGTGGAAGAATTTTCATGCAAAAATTGTCTAGGTACTTGAAGTGGCAGTCAGTTGGTAGAGGTGAGGTGAATGTGGCAGATGAGCAAAGCTTCATAGCTCAATTTGTTCAACTTTTGAAGTGTTAGTTGTGCAACATGTAGTTGGGTGTTGTTGTGGAGAAGAGTTGGGCCCACTGTGTTGACCAATGCCAGCTGCATTGCAGTTTTTGATGCATCTTGTTGATCAGTTGAGCATACTTCTCCAATGTAATGGTTTAACCAGGATTCAGAAAGCTATAGTGGATCAGACAGGCAGCAGACCACCAAACAGTGACCATGTGATTTTTCCAGTGCAAATTTGGCTTTGAGGAGTGCTTTGGAGCTTCCTCTCGAGCTAATCACTGAGCTGGTTGTCAGCAATTGTCGTATAAAATCCACTTTTCATCACAAGTCACAATCCAATCTAGAAACGGTTCATTATTATTGCATAGAATAAGAGAAAATGATGCTTCAAAACAATGATTTTTTTTTCTTTTTTTGATTAACTCATGAGTCACATATTTACTGAGCTTTTTCACCTTTCCATTTTGCTTCAAATGTCCTAAGACAATAGACTGGTCAGTGTTGAATTTGGGGCAACTTTTTGTGTAGTTTTAAGAGGATCCGTTTCGAAGAGCCTCTCAGTGGGTTGTTGTCAACTTCCGATGGCTAGGCACTGCACTCTTCATCTTTAAGGCTCTTGTCTCCTTTTCAAAACTTCTTGAACCACCACTGCATTATAGGTATTCTAGCTTGGAGAATCCCATGGACAGAGGAGCCTGCCAAGCTACAGTCCATGGACTAACAAAGTTGGACATAACTAAAGTGACTGAGCATAAGCACTTAAGTATGTTATACTCTGGCAAGTGGGACCAATATATTGATAAAACAAACACAGCAAAACAGCAAAAACTCATTACTACTATTTTTGTATGTGTGTAAACTATAACATTGATTTTTAATTTTAGAGTTCATATTGTTCATTGATCTTTAAAACTATTACCTACAATTATCACTGGTATGACATATGCTTACTTTCTGAACCAATTTTAGCATCATTATCTTAAAACAGCATATGTAGAACTTTGCCAGTCAAAGAAAATAGAAAAGAAGTATCAGATAGCTTAGAGATTTTCTTTAAGAAATATATCCTAAATTTACTTTTAAGTGAATCATCCATTTAGATATTTTATCTAAAAAGTTAACCCTAAAAATTTATTTTTAATTAAAAAATGTAAGTAATAGATATTTACCACAATATTTTACTCTACAGAAATAGAACCTCTAATACATTTATTTACCTTGAGGAAAGAGTAACTAATTGTTCCACAGTATTTGGTAACACATTCTCTACAGTAAATGCCTTACTCATCATTCACTCATCCATTCAAAATATACTTGAATATTCTGGGCTAGGCATTTGCTGTTGGCCCCTCCAGATCCACACTGCACATTTTTCGGAAGATTTTTCTAATGGGGATATTTTTTAAAGTCTTTATTGAATTTATTCAAATACTGCTTCTATTTTATGTTTTGTTTTATTGACCATAAGGCATGTGGGATCTTACCTCCCTGACCAGGATTTCACTTGAACCCCCTGCACTGGAAGGCAATGTCTTAGCCTGGACCACCAGGGAAGTCCCCCCACTACACATTTTTAAACTCAGCTTCCTGGTTCATAAAGCTGACCTGTATGGACCACATTTTCTCTGCTTTTGCTTGTGTTAAGTGAGTTGGTGCCCAGGCAGGCAGTACCAGGGAGAATGTATACTTAGGTCAGAGTGTCTCTACCCACCACCCCATGATGTTGCCTCATGTAGCCATGCCCCTCGATGAAGGTATCCAACTCCACTCAAAAGAAGCTTCTTTGTATGACTTTTTCTACCTTGTTCCCTTGGGTCTAGTAGTTGTGGCAGCTTAGTTATTACACAGTTGCACGTCTCTTTGACTGCCACTAACTTTGAATGTCCCATAATTTTCCTGCTATGCCCAGATTAACACCATTATCTATTATTTACCCAATATGGGTCTTAGTAATATCAAGACAATTCTCAATTGGTTTATTTATTCATTAGTGATACATTTATTATTTATTTATTCATCCGTTCAAAATTTTAGATGGAATAGAGACCTTTTTTTTTCTTGCCTGTCTTTAAGTAAAATTATTTCTAAAGAACTCAACTTCTACCCTCTTCCCATACCACAGATCCCAAAATTCAAAATCCCAATCCACAAAAGAAAAACCACAAAAAGATACTGAATGCTGTGAACTTAAAATGTGAGAAGGTATATTATGACAGCACTCTCCTTTCCATTTGAGGAGAAATCATGTCTTTTGTGTATAAACTCAATAGGGAAATGCATAATGCCTTTCCCCATTAAACACTATTCAGATGTTTTTGACTGGAAATGTGTGTTCCTGAAATGTATTCCATATAGCAATAGTTTTCTAATCATGGTCAGGAAGGAAGAAATTTTTCTCTACTGTTCTAGGTTCTTCTGACTGACTAAAAATTTAATTGACATGAGACATTTAACAGAAGAAAATAAAAAGGAAGTTTAATAACACGTCTACTCAATATGGGCTTCCCAAGTGGTGCTATTAGTAAAGAACCCTCCCACCAACGCAGGAAACATAAGATAATAGGGCTTGATCCCTGGGTTGGGAAGGCCCCCTGGAGAAGGATATGGCAGCCCACTCCAGTATTCTTGCCTGGAGAATCCCATGGTCATAGGAGCCTGGCAGGCTACAGTCCATGGGGTCGGAAAGAGTCAGACACACCTGAAGTGACAGCAGACACACACACACCACAATAGGATCCACGATGACTGAGTTACTTAGGAAAATGCCCAAAGTCCTCACCTTAAATGTCACCTTCAGCTTACAAAGAATATGTCCTGGGCTGTCAACCAGTAATAATGATAATAATAAACAGAAAAATAAGGAAAAGACTTGATTTGGGGTCTTAGAAATTCCAGTCTTGGGGGCGATGATTTGAATAACAACTGGAATGTGTTCTGAGGGAAGTAGAAGACAGAGGAGTTTTATAAAAACAACAAAGACATTCTAGGGGTATTACATACGTGGTTTTACAGAACTACAGTTGGTACCAGCAGACAGTTACTTATCAGCAGCAGATTAGTTGCTAAATTTTGGTTTCTAGGGAGTGGAGAAAATGAATTCTAGATGCCTTATAGATGCCTAGGACAAAATTTTTACTGTATCCAAGGATAAACATGTGTAAGTGCAACTTTTCTAAAGGTCCTCTGGCTCCATGTTGGAGCCTTTAACATAAATGACTCCATTTTGTGGTTCACAGCCCATATTTTCCTCTTTTGATAATATCTTTCCTTGATAATCAATTGTCTTGTGATGTTAGCAATCATTAGTTAATTTGTTTATAAAAATTCTCTTGGCATCAGAAAGACATGTTATTGGTATGTCATGTTCCATGATGGAGGGAAAGGGAATAAGAGGCATAGACATTAGGGAATAGCCCTTCCTGGTGGCTCAGATGGTAAAGAGTCTGCCTGCAATGCCAAAGACCTGAATTTGATCCCTGGGTCAGGAAGATTCCCTGGAGAAGGAAGTGGCAACCCACTCCAGTATTCTTGCCTGAAAAATCCCATGGATAGAGGAGCTTGGCAGGCTACAGTATATGGGGTCACAAAGAGTTGGACATGACTGAGTGACTAATACTTTCTTTCACTTTCAAAAGGAAATAGTCACATTTAAACATCGAAGAAGTTTTCAGCAAGCAGGACTCAGGCATCTTCCCTACCTGAAATAATGGTAAATTCAGTCATTTTTTTTTATTTGTGATATGAATTGTAGGATGTATTTGTTGAGTAATTCAAGCCTCTGAGAAGCCATAAACTTAACTATCCTGAGTAGCTGAGCAACAACAAGATATAAAGTGCATATCAACTTAGAGAATACATAGACAGTCGTTAATATCACAAGAATCAATACCAATGTTATAAGCAAAGATTTTAGCCACTTTCATCTGAGAAAAAGCAATCTTTTAGTATTTCTCCAAGATAATATTGTATATTGAGTCATCCATAGAATTTATTTTCTTTTTCATATAATTTATTAAATGGGTAACACTAGATAATTCATCCAGATGAATCATCCATTTGATGATTCATCAGCATCAAACTAATACTCAGTATGTATCACAGTGCCTCAAAAGATCCCAAATGTATAAGAAATAACCCATGGAAATATAGATAAATTTTCCTGGGTTATGTTTATGACATATGACAAATTTGATATAGTTTGTGAGGCATTTTAGGAAATGACTTCCAATAATATTCTTTTCCACGTCAATCCATTTTATGTGTTCCAGTGAGCCACTGTATATATTCCAGGATAATTTTTTTAAATAAATATAAGTATATATTCCAGGATAAATTTCTATAAATAATCAGGGAGATTATGTCTATCATTTGTTCCTAATCAAAGCTTTTTTTTTAAAGTCATGCACACAAACATTTTGATCCATTCTGTTTTGTTTTGTTTTCCAATCGGAAAGTTGACATCCTTCTAATATTTTAGCAGTTAACTCAGATTCTGAATTACTGGGTAGATAAGACCATTCTAGTAAAAATTTAGACTTTAAGAGAGCTTCTATGTTAGCAGCAATGTCAGTAGAATTATTTCCTTTGCTTTCTTCTATGCATGGTCTGTTTCTGAGTCCCCATGAGTTTTCATTATTGCCAAGGATTTAGGCTGTTGCATGAAATCTAAGAATCCTAGCACATAAGAACTGTTTCTGAATTTTTGATGAAGTAAAAATCCCTCAGTGTTTTCGAAAGCATGGCAAAATTAAGACTAACACCAAAAGTGAGCCTACTATCAGTGTATATATATATAGGAAGTTTTATCTTTTATTAAAAAGCAGTTCTTGTAAGTGCAAAGAGGTCTAGCCATTGATCAGGGCTTCTGACATGGTGTTAACCTCAATGATTTTTGTTAAAGATACAAAAGCATAGCCAGTTTGGCAGTAACTGGACTCATTTGTCAAATAAGATCCATCAGTCAACCAGCTCAGATCAGGTGTTTTCAAGAAGCATGTTCTGCAATCAATTTGTGGAATTAGGAGTTTGTTAATCAGTAATCAAGATTGCCGGGAGAAATATCAATAACCTCAGATATGCAGATGACACTACCCTTATGGCAGAAAGTGAAGAGGAACTAAAAAGCCTCTTGATGAAAGTGAAAGAGGAGAGTGAAAAGGTTGGCTTGAAGCTCAACATTCAGAAAACAAAGCTCATGGCATCTGGTCCCATCACTTCATGGGAAATAGATGGGGAAACAGTGGAAACCGTGTCAGACTTTATTTTTTGGGGCACCAAAATCACTGCGGATGCTGATTGCAGTCATGAAATTAAAAGACGCTTACTCCTTGGAAGGAAAGTTATGACCAACCTAGATAGCATATTAAAAAGCAGAGACATTACTTTGCCAACAAAGGTTCGTCTAGTCAAGGCTATGGTTTTTCCAGTCATGTATGGGTGTGAGAGTTGGACTGTGAAAAAAGCTGATCGCCAAAGAATTGATGCTTTTGAACTGTGGTGCTGGAGAAGACTCTTGAGAGTCCCTTGGACTGCAAGGAGATCCAACCAGTCCATTCTAAAGGAGATCAGTCCTGGGTATTCAATGGAAGGACTGATGCTAAAGCTGAAACTCCAATACTTTGGCCACCTCATGCGACGAGTTGACTCACTGGAAAAGACTCTGATGCTGGGAGGGATTGGGGGTGGGAGGAGAAGGGGACGACCGAGAATGAGATGGCTGGATGGCATCACTGACTCGATGGACATGAGTTTGAGTGAACTCCAGGAGTTGGTGATGGACAGGGAGGCCTGGCATGCTGTGATTCATGGGGTCTCAAAGAGTCGGTCACAACTGAGCGACTAAACTGAACTGAATTAGTATTAAACAGTCATGGGGGGCTTTATCAGTTGGTTGGGGGAGCAGAGTTCAGGGTATTGCAGTGGCACATAGAAATGTCAGAGGAAGACAGTAGAAGAATTTTGTAGATTAGTCTGCTGATAGAAAGAGGCTGCGTATAAGAATTAAGCATGGCTTCCATAGAATAAGGCACAAAAATGGTCTGTGTCGAACCCGTTACAACTTAGTTCACATGCTGTAATTAATTGGCAGTGGCTACATTGACTCTCATGCAAGGAGGAAGATCTTTGGCTACTGAGTTTAGTTATTAGCTGTAATATCCTTTTTGTCTACAGTGGTACCTGTGAGACTGAGTAAGTAGCCTGAGGGTATTTCCTACTCTTTCATGGGCAAAAACAAAAAAAAAGAAGCAGTTTATAATTAGGCTGGTGGGTCATGAAGCCTATCTTTGATAAGAGTAAAAGCTACTGAGTTTCTTTACTTCAAACAAGAGGTTCAGTCTGATCAACTTTAAGAGAGTATGACCAAGACAAGAAAATTTGGGACCCAGTTCCTATAGTTTCCCATAAGTTCTAAAAAGCTTTCACGTTGTCTTTTTAATGTATTCTTCAGTTATTAGTTTAACTCCTTGAATGGCCTCTGCATTCAGTGACTATAAGGGGAATATGTTCAGAGGCCTTTTTCTGCCAACCTGAGTCATTGTGGGTGGTAGACAGTGAGTGCAACTGATGCCATAGTGTTCTTAGACCAAATTGAGCCTGGGATGGAATGTAAAAGAGGATTAAAATCAGCCATAGAGACAGAAAACTGGAATGGCCATAGATGAATCTCATGGAGAATTGTAAGAATCAAGGGATCCCTCAAGATATAAAATATTTCCTCCTCTTGGGAAAAGGAATATGGGCTTTATGAACCTCTAGAAAATTTCTCCCTAATAGTAGATCTGGAACACAAGGGACTAGGAGGAATAGATCAATCCTTTGAACAAATTCTAATTAAAAAGGGACTGGAAAAGACTTTAAAAAAAGCATTTGTAGTTTGGTTAGATACTCCCATAATTTGTACAGTTCTGATAATTTGAGTAAGGGGAACAGAGAGGTTGGTGGGGCTAAGAACTGATAAGGTGATCCTTTATCTATTAGGGCCTCAGTAACTTTTCCCAATAGTTCAGTTCAGTTCAGTTCAGTTGCTCAGTCGTGTCTGACACTTTGTGACACCATGAATCACAGCATGCCAGGCCTCCCTGTCCATCACCAACTCCTGGAGTTCACCCAAACTCATGTCCATCGAGTCAGTGATGCCATCCAGCCATCTCATTCTCTGTCGTCCCTTTCTCCTCCTGCCCCCAATCCCGTTAATTTCTCCCAAATAGTTAGGAGCATGGGAAAGATTCCCCTTTTGTCCTGGAAGCAGCTCCTCTCTTGAAACCAGTCAGATTAGAACTTGTGAGAATGGCTTTTATTTTTAGGCTGCTGATTTTCCAGTAGTTGTTTAAGTCTAAAACAGTCTTTTTCCAGTGGCCATGCTTTTTACAGTAATTGCAAGCCCCTTTGGCTTGTCATTTATCTTGGGTTCTGTGTGGGTTTGATTTAGCAGAAAGTTGTTGTAGTTGTAAGTGCATTATTTGAATTGCTTGAATCTGCTCATTGAAAGATTGTTCAGCTTTCTTTTCTCGATCTTTTTTTTAATAACTCACAAGAACAGTTCATTATAGTTCACAAAATTGTGAAGTTGTATGGTGACAAAATTAAGTTGTAATTTTCAAATAGGTTGTCTAAGTTCTTCCTATAAACCTTTGACAAGGGCAGGAATAAAGTGCCAAGGTTCATTATTAATTTTATCTATGCCACAATATTGTTTAAAGACTTTCTCAAGTCTATCATAATAATCAAAGATGGATTCATCAATTCTTTGAACACACTTTGGATTTTTTTTCCAGGCAATAGATTGAGCAAAAGCCACAGGAATTTTATCATAAGGCCATTTTGCCAATTTAGAGACTTCACACATGGCACTATGTCCCTTACAGACAAAAATCTTTCACTGGGATATTCCAATCTGCTAAGGTCATCAATTTTTAGTGGAACCTTCCCTGACTAACAAGTAAATAAGCTGGTAAAGATCAGAAAATCCTGGCTCATAAGTCTGAACTTTAAGAAGAAATTCCTGTAGGAAACCAATGGGGTCTTCCTTGTGTATTGGAAAATCCTTAGTAATTGCACAGAGTTCAGCTTTATTTCAGAGGTGTAAGAAGAATGCTGGTGTTCTGAAAGGACCTTTGCCTGGCTTCACTTTAAAAGGGGGTACAAGGGCAGGAGAGTCTAGAGGGGCTTTGAAATCATCTGAAGAGTAGTTAGGAAAGGACCTTTGGCAAGAGAAGGGTAGAGATGGGGAGAGAAACAGGCAGGCAAGGAAAGGGCTAAAAGGAGCAGGGCAGGTGTGACAATGGCAGGAATAGAAACTAAAGAAGAGTGAATGTCAGGAGAACATTCAGTAATATTTTCAAGTTTAGTCAGTCTCTGAGACAATTCAGAAATAGCCTTAGATAATTTGGGTTTAGTATCCTGGAGGGAAGCAATTTTGGAATTGCCAACTTGTTTTGAGGGCTCAAAATGCCAGTTGAAATAAGCTTACCATTTGGGTTGTTTTGCATTACATTCTTTTGTTAATTGAATATGCAGATAGACTTAATTTAGGATTTTCAAAGGATCCCCAAGACTGACAATATAGTTGTAAATCATTCTGGATAATCATTGTCCAAGGAGACACATATTTGCACAAGGAAAGCCCATACATAGTTTTCATACATAAAACCAGCAGAAGTTCCAGAAGGAGGCTCCTCTGTAGCCTTCCCTTAGTTTGTGAATTTCCCATTATTTCAAGAATAGTTACTCCTCAGAAGAAAATGAGAAATAACCTCCCAAGAAGAGAAGTCAGTTGCAACATAGGATACTCAAATAAATATAAAACTTCTACCAAGCTTTGAGGAATGGGTTTAAAGGGACTCATCACCACTCTCCAGGACCATCAAAAGAGACAAGAGCATGATGGGCTCTTGTAGGTGCCTCTCTTAAATTCATGATGGTACAGGAGGAAGGAACAGGTCATTCTGTATCCCACTTCTGACACCACATCATTTTAAAAAAACCCACAAAATTCTGCAAATAAAAATCTTGTATTTGGTGTCTTAGGTATTTCAGTTTGGAAAGTACTGAATCAAGAAACAGCTCAAGTGTGCTCTGAAGAAGTAGAGAATGACAGGTTTATAAAGGTAGAAAATAATTTACATAGGTTGTTTTACAGAACTGCAATTAGTGCTGGCAGGCATTCAGTTACTTGTTGGCAGCAAATTGGTTGCTAAACTATGGTTTCTAGGGGGTAAAGAAAATGAGTTAAAAGTGGCCCATGGATGCTTAGGTCAAAAGTTTATATTGCATCTAGAAATAGACATATGTAAGTTCCACTTTCCAAATGAATCCTGGATTCATTTTAGATCTTTTGATGTGACTGACTCCATTTTATTTCTCATGGTCCACAGAATAATGGTTTGAGACTTCAAAGAGGAGGAAGACACTTCACACAGAGATATGAAAGCAAATAATTTGTAAGCAAAGTTTTTCAGGGCCAGGCAGAGACAATGAAACAGAGTGGACTCTGACCTCTCTGCTAAGCTTGGTTTTCCCCATCATACCCAGCCAATATTCCTTGCATATATTCCTGGTGATAGGTCTACTCTGGGAATAAGCCTTTTATCTAAGCTCTTTAGACAGCTAAGTGGGAGGTAAGAAGAGAGACTTCTATTTCTTAAAAATAATCAATGTAAATTAATCCTGTTGCCAAAGAGACACACTTAAGGGTGTCAAATTTTTTTTTTCCTACATGATCAAATAGCGTTAATCAACAATGGAGATTTTTAAAAAGAGATTTTTATGTGTGTTGTCCATAATTATGGAAAACATACACACCAAAAAGAAGATCATTTTTCAAGAATTGTTAAAGAAGTTATGGTTTGAAGTTCCTAAATTAAGTCTATCTGCATATTCAATTAACAAAAGAATGTAATGCAAAACAATCCAAATGGTAAGCTTATTTATATATCATTTTTAAAGAATTGTTAAAGAAGTTATGGTTCCATCTCATTGTATGTAAATATTTGTGTATGTAAAAGTTACTGTTATACAATATAGAAATAATTAAAGAATACTTTTTGGATTAAGAAATATTAAAAGCATTTAAAATCATTTAAATGTTAAGGAACAAAATATTTTAAAATTTGGATATACAAATCCACAGATTTTTACTATTTTATGAAACATTCTTCAAGTTTAAGATAAGGAACTGATTTTAATTTTTTTTCTTTCAACTTTGTAGCCAGATTGTAAAGAATCTGCCTGCAGTGCAGGAGACTTGGTTTCGATCCCTGGCTTGGGAAGATCCCCTGTAGAAGGGAAAGGCTACCCAATCCAGTATTCTGGCCTGGAGAATTCCACGGACTGTATAGTTCATGGGGTCACAAATAGTCAGATACGATTGAGCGACTTTCAATAATTCCCATAGATCACTCTGAGGATTTACTGTCTTAACCACTTACATATATAACATAAAACAGTGTTGATTATAAAAATCATGCTGTATATTACACCCAGCATGTACACACTTATCTATCTTATAACTGGAAGTTTTTATCTTTGAATTACACTAAATGCCATATTTTAAAAAGATGATTTTCACAAAAATCTTTTTTTTATGAAAAAACATGCATTTTGAATTTATTTCACAGGACATTGTATATTTGCCTGTTACAAAAATATGATACCTGAGAAAAATTGAGTCATCACTTTCTATATATTTTTCTGCTTTGCAACGTTTGACCTTCATACTCACCTTGTGCTCTTTATTCAGTGTTAGCTTTCTCTACTGGAAAGTGAAAGTGAAACTCACTCGGTGTGTCTGATTCTTGGTGACCCCATGGACTATAGTTCAGTTCAGTCACTCAGTCGTGTCTGACTCTCCACGACCCCATGAATCACAGCACGCCAGGCCTCCCTGTCCGTCACCAACTCCCAAAGTTCACTCAAACTAATGTCCATCGAGTCGGTGATGCCATCCAGCCATCTCATTCTCCATCGTCCCCTTCTCCTCCCGCCCCCAACCTTTCCCAGCATCAGAGTCTTTTCTAGTAAGTCAACTCGTCGCATGAGGTGGCCAAAGTATTGGAGTTTCAGCTTTAGCATCGGTCCTTCCAATGAACACCCAGGATCGATCTCCCTTAGAATGGACTGGTTGGATCTCCTTGCGGTACAAGGGACTCTCAAGAGTCTTCTCCAGCACCACAGTTCAAAAGCATCAATTCTTCAGCGATCAGCTTTCTTCACAGTCCAACTCTCACATCCATACATGACCACGGGAAAAACCATAGCCTTGACTAGACGGACCTTTGTTGGCAAAGTAATGTCTCTGCTTTTTAATATACTATCAAGGTTGGTCATAGCTTTTCTTCCAAGGAGTAAGCGTTTTTTAATTTCATGGCTGCAATCAGCATCTGCAGTGATTTTGGAGCCCAAAAAAATAAAGTCTGACACTGTTTCCACTGTTTTTCCATCTATTTCCCATGAAGTGATGGGACCAGATGCCATGATCTTTGTTTTCTGAATGTTGAGCTTCAAGCCAACCTTTTCACTCTCCTCTTTCACTTTCATCAAGAGGCTTTTTAGTTCCTCTTCACTTTCTGCCATAAGGGTAGTGTCATCTACAGTCCATGGAATTCTCCAGGCCAGAATAATGGAGTGAGTAGCTGTTCTCTTCTCCAGGGTATCTTCCCATCCCAGGGATCGAACCTAGGTCTCCTGCATTGCAGGCAGATTCCTTACCAACTGAGCCACCAGGGAAGCCCAATAATACTGGAGTGGGTTCAGTTCAGTTCAAGATTCCTTACCAACTGAGCCACCAGGGAAGCCCAATAATACTGGAGTGGGTAGCCTATCCTTTTTCTAGCAGACCTTCCCGACCCAGGAATTGAATCAGGATCTCCTGCATTGCAGGTGGATTCTTTATTAGCTGAGCTACCTTCTCTACTGGAGTAATTGCTAATCAATCTCCCCACAAAAAAGCCCATTTGCTGCTAAGAGATCAGGCAAGATGGAAACCCAGAGATGACCATTGAATTGGCAAAATATAGTCCATGGTGAACTCTCCATAAGTAGATATGAAGAAAGACAAAAGCAGCAATGAAGTTGCTTAAAATATCCAAGGACACATATACAAGATTTTCTGTAGAAAAGTTCATCTATTTTTTTTCAATATAACAAAGTATAAAAAAAAGCAAAGAATAGAGACAGTTCTAGATTAAAGCATACATAAGAGACATACTGCATAGAATTGTGAACATTGATTCTGATTTGAATAAGCTCTAAAAAAGTCATTTTTGAGGTAATAGGAGAAATTTGAAAAGGATGATATTAGATGATACAAAGTAGTTAATTTTAGTATTATTAGTCATGGTACGGGCATTACAGTGGTACCAGCAGAACTCCATACCTTTACAAGATGCTTATCGAAATATATAAGGTAAAATGATGTAAACTCAGGGATTATCTTTAGGATATCTCAGAAAACTTGTAAATAGATGGATCAGTGTTATAATATCTTCATAGTGATTGAATCTGTGTAAAGGATCTACAGAAATGTATTCTTTCTTTATTATATATATTTAATTTTTTCCAATAAAACTTAGTTTGGAAATATTTTTAAAAGAAATAATCTTGTCCTTTATCTCCACAATATGGTTGGACTATACACCATGACTATCTTACTGCTAAAAAATACTTAAAATACAAGAAAATCAAAAGGAGAAAACCAACTTGTGATCGCATCAATGAGCTGGCAAGAAAACAAGAAATACTGAGACCAAAAACTAATTTAAAGCAAGAAAGAAGAGAGGTAAATGGCATTTTATTGGAACCAGCTTCTTGCCCTGAAGGCATTATAAAACAAAACCTCAGTAAATTGAGCTCTGTTTTTTTTTATATATTTGTGGAACTGGCTCAAGGTGATAAGCCTTTTAGTGGAACTTCTGAATACAGTTGTGAATTCAAATGACTATAATTTCAGTATGAGAGTGTTCTAAATACAAGGCCACTTTCTCTCACCCCATCCTGTGCTAGGTCAAGAAAACATATCTACTTCAAAAATGAAGAACTAGGTGGAAAGAAAAAAAAAAAACCTTTCCTGAGAATTAATAATGATGCTCTAGTTTTAGCAGTCCTACATTGTAAATTCAGTTGATCTGTTTGGTATAAAAGAAATCTAAAGTAAACACAAATCACCCTGAAGGAACTCTATATGTGCAAAAGAATTCCCTCCATGGGTAAAGTTCCATGGAGAATGAGTTGATAGTTAAAAATCACAAACATACAAGGAAATAAGATAAGAGAGATGGTACAATCAACAGAACATTGTGTTTAGTCACTCAGTCATGTCCAACCCTTTGTGACCCTATGGACTGTAGCTCTCCAGGCTCCTCTGTTCATGGAATTTTCCAGTCAAGAATACTGGAGTGGGTTGCCATTTACTTCTCCAAACAGAACATTGGATCAGACCAAAAAAAAAAAAAAAAAAGCCCAAATTGAATTTTAAAAACTGAATATGCATTCAATATTTTTGCCTTTGATAAGGAACAAGAAAGAATAATAAAAATACAAATAAATTGCAGTTAAATATTACATGAGACTCTGACATCACTTGACGCAGTGAACTACTTCCAAGAATTCAGTCTTTGTAGAGTCATCTCCCATGTTCACTCAGGACTTGATTTTTCCTGTTTTGGTCATAGAGAAATTAGCAAGCATGTGCAGACATGCATATATTATCAAGTGCTATATGATAAGCACTTGCACATTGATTCTCTAGAAATGTTCCTCTTTAGGAATCAGTCTTCATGCTGCAAAAAGGCTTAGGAAATACTACTGGATTATGAGAGCCGGTCTAGTCTAGGACCATTGTGGATATTCTGGGACCAGTTAAAGCATCTAGCTGAGTGCCACCATATCGGGGGCCAGCCTCGATATGGCCCAGGGTATCCTCGGGATGAACGGCATCGGCGTCAGACAGAGAGAGAGAGAGAGAGAGAGACAGGGGCTAATGATTCCTTGGTTTACGCAGGAAACCAATAAAACCCCAGCACGGGGTTTGCTCTGTTTACGTAGGCCGCAGGCACCATCTTGAATCACTGAAGGCACCCCACCAGGGCACCCCCTCGAGTGGGTCTTAGAAGCCCAGGCAGATAAGTAAATGCAGAGGGCCCAGCGCTCCAAGGATCTCAACCAGAAAAAGGAGAATAGAGAAAAGGACGGAAAAAGAGAAAGAATGACATGGGGAGACCAAGCTTCAGTGAGCAAGGCCCAAAACTTTATTTTCCAGTGCTGCTTTTATACCCTAAGTTGTGCACATAAAAAATAGAGAAAGAGAGGTATAGAGTCACACCAAAATCACGCGGGGTCAGCAGTCTTGACCCTTATCAGGATCAGGGCTCATTTTTGTATGTCTCGTGATATACAAAAGTTTTGGGTGGTTTACATCATCTTCTGGCCAGGAGGCCTGCTAACAGTTTATGGCCCTCTCTCCTAACAAAGGTTAGTTAGCTAGAAAAAGTCTTATATTCTTTTAAGGTGATTTTCCTAAAGTCAGGTGCTAGACACTTGACAAAGTTACATTCCTATAAGGCAAAGGTGTAGTGAGCTACAAGAAAGGAAAAGCAGAGACATTACTTTGCCAACCAAGGTCCGTCTAGTCAAGGCAATGGTTTTTCCCGTGGTCATGTATGGATGTGAGAGTTGGACTGTGAAGAAAGCTGATCGCCGAAGAATCGATGCTTTTGAACTGTGGTGTTGGAGAAGACTCTTGAGAGTCCCTTGGACTGCAAGGAGATCCAACCAGTCCATTCTAAAGGAGATCAATCCTGGATGTTCATTGGAGGGACTGATGCTAAAGCTGAAACTGCAATACTTTGGCCACCTCATGCGACGAGTTGACTCACTGGAAAAGACTCTGATGCTGGGAAAGGTTGGGGGAGGGAGGAGAAGGGGACGATGGAGAATGAGATGGCTGGATGGCATCACCGACTCTGTGGACATGAGTTTGAGTGTACTCCGGGAGTTGGTGATGGACAGGGAGGCCTGGCGTGCTGTGATTCATGGGGTCGCGGAGAGTCGGACACGACTGAGCGACTGAACTGAACTGAACTGAACTGAAGATCTGATGTGGTTAAATCAAAGGCTATTACTTATATTCTCTATATGTGATTAATATATTTCCAAGGATACAATAGATAGAGGAAACTTTGCAGCAAGCATTGATTCAACAATGAAATCTTTTTTAGTACTATTCTAATGATTTTAACTTCTTCAACAGATTCCTGTATTTTAGAATATAAGGCTTTCTGTCCTTGCATGGCTGGGAGGCTATAAACAGTCACACTCATAGTTGTAAGAGCCTGGACAAACTTGTCATGCAAGTTAGAAAGCTATCAGAGGGGCTTGGATTGGAACACTCCTATTAAGCCGAGGAGAACTTTTTAACTACAGCTCTGAATTAATGTTTTCAGAGAAAGGTGGTTGGGGGGAAGCCCCCGTAAATATTAAAGAACTTGGTAAGAGGTGTAAGATAGTAAGGCAGTCAGACTCCGGTTTTCTTTGGGGTAGATGCTCAGGTAAGTCCAGGGGGTTCCTCGAGCCCTGATTAGCCTTTGCCCGTCAGGCCTCTTCCCCAATTGACCTTTGCCACGGGTAGGATTTCCCTCACTGGCTCCCGGCACCACCATGTAGATGACCTCAGCTAAGTCACACAGAATCACACAATAAGTTAATATGATTTTAAAGCAGTATGAGGCAAACTTTCTCTAAAGGGCAGATAATAAATATTTTAGGTTTTGTGGGTCATACACTCTCTGTCCTAACTACTCATTTGTGTCTTGCAACACATAAGCGATCATAGACAATATTAAAAAAAAAAAAAAGGCTGTTTCCTAATAAAACTTTATTAATAGAGACAGGATTTCTAATTTTATATAATTTTCATATCACAAAATATGTCATATAACCATTTAAGAATATAACCACCCTTGTTAGTTCACTGTTGTACCAAAACAGGTGTATACATAATTTGACCTTCAGACTGTAGTTTTCTAACCCCTGTAATAACAACTAAATTTTACATCAGTCTGTTACACATCAATTCATAACAAACAAAAATTGTTGCTGGAAGTTGGGTGATGCTATAAATTACTCTGCTTGTTTCATCTCAGGTCTTTAACTCTTTATTCTAATATCACTTCCATTTGAGCTTTTATTCCATTTTCAAAATGTGGGTCATGATTTAACCTTCTTTCATAAGTTATAAACCAAATTTAATTAAATAATATCTGTCAAGTGATGGGGACAAGACGAATAAGATTATTTTCCTTAGTACTTGCAAGTTGTAATTCCATGTTCATGTGGAATATTTTATGTAAGAAAAGGTTGGTAGGTTTATAAAGACACAGTCTTTCAGACTAGTACAAAAATTAACAGTTGAAAATTTTATTATGTCCAATCAAATCTATTATCTTCCTATTTTCCTAAAAAAGCTATCTCTAGCCACATGTTGCTCAGATTGATTCAATTTTCAGGCTTAGCTAGAAATTTCTTGGCTTAGTCTTTGAACAACAGACTTAGGCTTAGACAGATACTGTGTCATACCATTGGTAGTAGCCAGTGAAATGCAACTTTCATACTCTGACCTTAATATTAATAGTTGAACAGATAATTTTGTAGAAATAACAAGTTATTTGTATATAACTGAACAGTAATAAAACAGCTCTGTTAGAACTATCTAGCTCATATTTTACTATCTAATACAAGAATTTTATTTCCATTTTAAGATAATGATTTGATTTTAAAATATATCTAGAATCCGTTTGTTGAGACAGGCCTCATGATAACATTGTGTCATTCATATCTTAGCAGAGCTAAATATTTTTTGTTTCTGGTATCTAACCTACATACATTTGAGCCCCTTACTAAAGAGTCTTTATTTTGAAGTTATATTTATCAGTTAATAAAATGGGTATAGTTTGTTTTTATTGAATTTAAATTTGGCTTTTAGTATAAATTATAAAGAAACATGCTTCAGTTGAAGAGAATAGTTCTTTTTTCTATATTAAGGTGTTTCCTTAAACAATTGCAATGCAAAGATTTGGCAACAAGTGAAAGTGAAGTCGCTCAGTCATGTCCGACTCTTTGCGACTCCATGGACTGTAGCCCGCCAGGCTCATCTGTCCTGGGATTCTCCAGGCAAGTGGTTCAGTCATGTCCAACTCTTTGCGACCCCATGGACTGTAGCCCGCCAGGCACATCTGTCCTGGGATTCTCCAGGCAACAATACTGGGGTGGGTTGCCATTTCCTTTTCCAGGGGATCTTCCCAACCCAGGGATCGAACCTGGGTCTCCTGCATTGTAGGCAGACATTTTATCCTCTGAGCCACCTTAGATTTGTTGTTAAATATAAGTTAGATGGTAAAGAGTCTGCCTGCAATGCAGGAGACCTAGATTCAATCCTTAGTTGGGAAGATGCCTTGAAGAAGGACATGGCAAACCACTCCAGTATTCTTACCTGGAGAATTCCAGACAGAGGAACCTGGTGGGCTACAGTCCATGGGGTTGCAAACAGTCGGAAAAAACTGAGCCACTTTTACTTTCAGGTATGTCAATAAAACGTGAGTTTATTGTGTTTTTTTTTTTTAATTTATTTATTTTAATTGGAGGCTAATTACTTTACATTATTGTATTGGTTTTGCCATACATTGACATGTATCTGCCCCGGGTGTACATGAGTTCCCCGTCTTGAACCCCCCTCCCACCTCCCTCCCCATCCTATCCCTCTGGGTCATCCCAGTACACCAGCCCCTGTATCATGTATTATGTATCCTGTATCATGCATCAAACCTGGACTGGTGATTCATTTCACATGTGATAATATACATGTTTCAATGCCATTATTGTTTCCATATATCCTTTTCTCCATGAATTTTGATTTCCCTACACGTTCGCTTCATTTTTCTCACCAACTCCATTTGCACCCCAGATCTACTTCTTTCCATTACTTTTATTTTGTCCGGAAATGTCTTTATTTTGCTAGTGTTCTTGAAAATAACTTATTTGGGTACATAATTCTAAGCTGATAATGTTTTTTTTTTGTTTGTTTGTTTTTCCCTTAACAATCCAAAGATAGTATTACACTGTCTTTTGGGTACCATTGAGAAGTAGGCTGGCTCTTCTGAAGATACTAATTTTTCATTGTGCCTGCTAGATGTCTCTTCTTTTATTGTCTTTTGCGTTTTTCAGTTAGACTAGACTGTTTCTGGTTTTGAGATTCCTTTTTATTTTCTTTTATTGCAGTGTTGTTAATTTACAGTATTGTATCAGTTTCAAGTGTACAGCAAAGTGATTCAATTAATACAATATATTTTCACATTATTTTCCATTATAGGTTATTACAGGATATTGAGTATAATTCCCTGTGCTATACAGTAGATCCAGTAGTATGTGTATGTTAATCTGAAACTGCTAATTTATTTCTAGGTCCACTCCCCACTATTCCCTTTGGTAACTTGTAAGTTCTTTTTCTATGTCTGTGAGTCTATTCCTGTTTTGTAAGTAAGTTCATTCATGTATGTTTAGATTTGACATATAAGCAATATCGTATGATATTTGTCTTTCTCTGTCTGACTTATTTCACTTAATATGATAATCTCTAGATCCAATCACATTGCTACAAATGGAATTATTTCATTCTTTTTATGGCTGAATGATATTCCACTGTATAGATTTACCACATCTTCTATATCTATCTGTTGTTGGACATTTAGATTGCTTCCATGTCTTGGCTGTTTAAAATAGAGCTGCTATGAAAACTGGGGTGCATGTGTCTTTCTTACGTAGAATTCTATCTGGATCTATGTCTGAGTTGGGAAGATCCCCTGGAGAAGGGAATGACTTCCTACTCCAGTAGAATTGCCTGGAGAATTCCACGGACAGAGAAACCTGTCAGGCTACAGTCCATGGGGTCCCAAAGAGTCAGACGTGACTGAGCTTTCACTTTCACGTTCATATCATGCCAGGGTCATGCGGTAACTGTTTTTAGTTTTTAAAGAATCCTTCAAACTCTTCTCCATAGTGGCTGCACCAGTTTACATTCCTACCAACAGATCAGGAATGTGCTATTTTCTCCACACCCTCTCCAGCATTTATTATTTGTAGGCTTTTTAAGAAGGCTTCTCTAGTGGTTCTGACAGTAAAGAGTCTGCCTGCAATTCAAGGGAGCAGACTTTGAACCCTAGGTGGGGAGGATCCCCGGAGACTTTTTAATGATGGTCATTCTGATTGATGTGAGGTAATAGCTCCCTGCAGTTTTGATTTACATTTCTCTAATAATTAGTGATATTGAGCATATTTCCATGTGCCTGTTAGCCGTATGTATGTCTTCTTTGGAGAAATATCTATTTAGGTCTGCTGCCATTTTTTGAATGGCTTGTTTGCTTTCTTGATATTTAGCTGTCTAAGCTGTTTGAATATTTTGGAAATTAACCTTTGTTGGTAGCTTCATTTGCAAATATATTCTCCCATTCTTGTAACTTGTCTTTTAGTTTTCTTTATGGTTTCCTTTGCTGTGCAAAAGATTTTAAGTTTGATCAAGTCTAATTTATTTATTTTTGTTTTTATTTCCATTAATCTAGGAGATGGATAAAAAAAAAATTCTGCAATGTATATTAAAGAGTGTTCTGCCTATTTTCCTCTAGAAGTTTTATAGTATCCAGTCTTACATTCAGGTCTTTAATCCATTTTAGTTTATTTTTGTGTTAGAAAATGTTCTGATTTCATTCTTTTACATGTAGCTGTCCGGTTTTTCCAACACCACTTAGTGAAGAGATAATCTTTTCAGGACAATTACTCTGACTCTAACACAAGAAGAGATAATAAAATTACTGGCAGCTTCCCTGGTGGCTCAGAGGTTAAATCGTCTGCCTGCAATATGGGAGACCTGGGTTCGATCCCTGGTTTGGGAAGATCCCCTGGAGAAGGAAATGGCAACCCACTCCAGTATTCTTGCCTGGAGAATCCCATGGAGGGAGGAGCCTGGTAGTCTACAGTCCACGGGGTCCCAAAGACTCGGACATGACTGAGAGACTTCATTTCACTGTTAACTGCCCCCACTTAAGCAAAATCCAGAAACATGTACAAAATAATTACTTTTATTGATTTGCATTGCATTTTCTAATCTATAGATCTTCATATTAAAGTGAGTACATTGGTTTGGTCAATCTATTTAATCCAACTTTTCCCTCTGATTTCTAAATAAGTAGAGATTTTTATGCTAGACACTCTTTCTCAGAGGACAGTTGTTATTTTTACTTGTAGAAAATCTATTTATTCCTTTTGAACTCTATCCTTCCCCTCTCTTAACAGTCCTGAAACATCTTCAATTCTTAGTATCCCTTAGTCTCCTGACCTAGTCTTTATTTGTCAGACCTTCGTGTGTATTACTGGTTACTTTATGCCATCTATGTTCACATTTAAAAGCAGTAGTAAACTAGTGGTGAACAGGGAAGGGGAAAACAAAAAAATTGCTCTAGGGCCAAGTCACTGTAACACAATCAAAATGTTTACATCATCAAGATTGATTTATTCTTAGCATATTTTCCATGATGTTCCTATGAGTTTATGTGCTTTGAAGTGCAACACTAGAAGTTGTTGCTCATCTGTTATTTAGTCCTTAGTCAACCCTAGGCCCTAGGTCAGGGAATGACTTGCTGTGAAATTTTAAGAGTGGGAAGGGAAAAAAATCAGCTATAATAATTAAATTCATGTAATGTGTTGTTTTACTGCAAGGTTCAATGAATTACGTGGCTAATCTGAAATGCAATATTTATAGAGGCAAATTAGCATGCAGATTTTCAAAACTGATTAGATTCCAAACCCATTTCAATAAATATTTTGTGGCATTACTTCCATAAGAGACTTTAATGGGGAAATTTTCACTTATTTAGTAACTTGCATTTTCTTTTAACAGTGGTTACTTTTATAACAAGATCAAGTCTATTTTATTATTTCTCTGCCCTAGTCTCCTTCCTAATAGGTATACTGCCAAATATCTGTACAGATACTTTTATTCAACATCCCTATTCTATCTACTCTAATCCTCTTCTCTTGTACATTGCAGAATTCTGAAGTTTTACGATATTCAAGTTAACCATAATTATAAAGTTACACAATCTTACACAACATTTAACACATATAAATGAAAAAGGGAAAATCAGCAAAATCCTCCTTAAAGAAATTGACTCCTACAAGGACAAAGTACTTTATAATTGTATAAGATGTTGAATTTTATTTAACTGATTTTAGCCACATCACATATTCAGCATTAACAAAGCAAATGATCTGAGATATAAAATACCTATACTCAACAGAAGTAAACATTAAAATGATATTCATCATCAGATTTTCCATAGGTCATTCATATCCCAGTGGATATGATAATAACAGGGAAATCATGTTTAAATTCTTCAATGTTAAGAGTCTATTCTCCACATGCTTTTATTCAGTGAATAGGTTTATTGGCATTTGGAGTTTCTATACTCATATTTTTCTACATGAAAAAAAAATGAAAGTGTTACTCTCTCAATTGTGTTCATATCTTTGTGACCCCTTGGACTGTAGCCTGGCAAGCTTCTCTGTCCAGGGAATTCCGCAGTCAAGAATACTGAAGTGGATTGCCACTCTCTTCTCCAGGGGATCTGCCCAACCCTGGGATCAAACCCGGGTCTCCTACATCGCAGGCAGATTCTTTACTGACTGAGCCAACAGGGAAACCCATTTTTCAACATACTGCACCCTAAACTTAAATTTTATTACTTGGTTTTTTAAGCGGTGATATTTAAATTAACATATTTTATGACATCTATTGTAGGAATTTTTAAAAATAAAAAATAAAACTATTAGTCACTCAGTTTTGTCTGACTCCATGATTTCATGGACTATAGCCCTCCAGCGTCCTCTGTACATGGAATTCTCCAGGCAAAAATACTGGAGTGGGTAGCAATTCCCTTCTACAGGGGATCTTCCCAACCCAGGGATCAAACAAAAGTCTCCTGCATTGCAGGCAGGCTCTTTACCATCTGAGCCAACTCCCGGAGTTCACTCAAACTCATGTCCATTGAGTTGGTGATGCTATCCAGCCATCTCATTCTCTGTCGTCCCCTTCTCCTCCTGCCCCCAATCCCTCCCAGCATCAGAGTCTTTTCCAGTGAGTCAACTCGTCGCATGAGGTGGCCAAAGTATTGCAGTTTCAGTTTCAGCATCAGTCCTTCCAATGAATATCCAGGATTGATCTCCTCTAGAATGGACTGGTTGGATCTCCTTGCAGTCCAAGGGACTCTCAAGAGTCTTCTCCAGCACCACAGTTCAAAAGCATCAATTCTTCAGTGATCAGCTTTCTTCACAGTCCAATTCTCACATCCATACATGACCATGGGAAAAACCATAGCCTTGACTAGACGGACCTTGGTTGGCAAAGTAATGTCTCTGCTTTTTAATATGCTATCTAGGATGGATAGAGAAGTTCCAAGGAGTAAGCATCTTTTAATTTCATGGCTGCAATCATCATCTGCAGTGATTTTGGAGCCCAACAAAGTAAGGTCTGACACTGCTTCTGCTGTTTCCCCATCTATTTCCCATGAAGTGATGGGACCAGATGCCATGATCTTTGTTTTCTGAATGTTGAGCTTCAAGCCAACCTTTTCACTCTCCTCTTTCACTTTCACCAAGAGGCTTTTTAGTTCGTCACTTTCTTCCATAAGGGTGGTGTCATCTGCACATCTGAGGTTGTTGATATTTCTCCTGGCAATCTTGATTCCAGCTTGTGCTTCTTCCAGCCTAGCGTTCCTCATGATGTACTCTTCATATAAGTTAAATAAGCAGGGTGACAATATACAACCTTGACGCACTCCTTTTCCTATTTGGAACCAGTCTGTTGTTCCATGTCCAGTTCTAACTGTTCCTTCCTGACCAGCATACAGGTTTAAGTGAAATGTAAATACTTTATTCTTTGCATCATTTTTATTATAGAAACAAAAGGTAATTTTTACAACTCCAAAAGAATATTATGATTAAAGTTATCATTTTAGTTATTTAGATCTTTATATAGAACAAATGGGAAGAACAGAAGTAAATGAACAATATTAGGTGACATTCAAATATAAAAATGATAAAGAGCAAGTGTAAAATTTTCCTTACAGAAATGGAGTTCATTATAGAGTTTCCTTGTAGAAACTCCTACATGGACAAGGGCTACTAATGCAGGGTGGCTTTTCAACAAAAGCCTAAAGAAAATAAAAATTCTAGCTGAGGGAATACGTGGGTAAGAAATAAGTGGTAGAACGAACAATGCAACATCTGTGTGTTGTTTGTAGGACAGCAGGTAGACCATGATGACTGGATGGAATGAGCTAAGAGTAAAGGCAGGGAAACAGGCTGAAGTCAGAGCATTAATGAGGCACATCATGTAAGGCTTTGGAAAACATAAGGACTATGGCATTCAGCATGAGGGAGAAAGGACACTAAAGTGGCATTTTAGAGGTTTGACTAAATCCTAACAGGATCACTCTTGAAGAAAAGAAAAAACAAAAAACTAGACTAGAACAAAAGTTGAATCATGGAGAGTTTTTTAGAGGTTGTTGCATTATTAAAGGAGAAAGCTATATGGGTTGAGATAGGGTGGTGAAAATAAAGTAGTTACTTCTGATCAATTGGAGATATATTTTCAAGATAAACTCAACAAAATTTTCAGATAGCTTAAATGGTACTAAAGTTTGTGTTTTGTTTCCAAAAGCAATTGGAAAGGAGGAACAAGATGAGATGTAGTTTCTGGGTAGAATGTCAGATTGTTGGATAAGAAAATAGAATGTCACATCTTGATATTCATCTATACAAAAAGTCACCAATTGTTGCTAAAATATTGGTAGATTATTAAAATGTAAAATGTAGGAAAGTGATTGAAGGATATAGAGAGAAAATGATTTACATATGAAGAGACGGATTTGACATTCAATATTCATTAATTAATAAAACAAATATTTATGAGCATGTATTAAATAAGAGTCATTCTTCTAGGCATGATTGGTAGAACATTCAATCATAGAAAGAAAATAAATTCTCTACAAGAACAAAAGTACTAACAACAGTGATTGTGACTCATGGTAAATTTACTGGTCTATTCTTGGAAGAGGAAGGAGAGAATAAAATGGTGATAATAATCTCTGTTTTTATATATTTCATGTTTACAAGGTGTAGGAGTGTCTCTGTGTGTGTATATTTAAAGCATCATATGGCATGCAGTGTGGAAAGAGTTATGGTCTGAATTGTGCCACCCCCCCCCCACTATATTCATACATCATATGTTAAATACCCTACCTCCAATGTGACTATATTTGAAGAAAGGACCTTTATAGTGGTGTGTGTATATGTTAGTCACTCAGTCGTGTTCGACTCTTTGTGACTGCATGGACTGTAGCTGGCCAGGCTTCTTTGTCCATGGGATTCTCTAGGCAAGAGTACTGGAGTGTTTTGCCTTTCTCTTCTCCAGGGCATCTTCCCAACCGACGGAGCAAACCTGGGTCTCCTACAAGGCAAGAAAATTCTTACCATATACACCACCATTGGTAAATAAAATTAAATGACTTCATAAGAGTGGGACCCTAACTGAAAGGATTGCTGCCCTTTATAAGAAGAGAGTTCAGCACAGTACAGTCACTCAGTCCTGTCCAACTCTTTGTGACCCCATGGACTGTAGCACACCAGGCTTCCCTATCAATCTCCAACTCTGAGAGCTTGCTCAAACTCATGTCCATCGAGTCAATGATGCCATCCAACCATCTCATTCTCTGTTGACCCTTTCTCCTCCTGCCTTCAATCTTTTCCAACATCAGGGTCTTTTCCAAGGAGTCAGTTCTTTGCATCAGGTAGCCAAAGTATTGGTGTTTCAGCTTCAGCATCAGTCCTTCCAATGAATATTCAAGACTGATTTCCTTTAGTATTGACCGGTTTGATCTCCTTCCAGTCCAATGGACTCTCAAGAGTCTTCCCCAACATCACAGTTCAAAAGCATCAGTTCTTTGGCATTCAGCCTTCTTTATTGTCCAACTCTCACATCCATGCATGACTACTGGATAAACCATAGCTTTGACTAGACTGACCTTTGTTGGCAAAGTAATGTTTCTGCTTTTTAGTATAAAGTCTAGGTTGTTCATAGCTTTTCTTCAAAGGAACAAGCGTCTTTTAATTTCATGGCTGCAGTTAACATCTGAAGTGATTTTGGAGCCCTCCAAAATAAAGTCTCTTACTGTTTCCATAGTTTCCCAATCTATTTGCCATGATGTGATGGGACCAGATGCCATGATCTTAGTCTTTTGAATGTTGAGTTTTAAGCCAGCTTTTTTGCTCTCCTCTTTCATGCACATCAAAAGACTCTTTAGTTCTTCCCTTTTGCCATAAGGTGGTATCATCTGCATATCTGAGGTCATGGATATGCCTCCCAACACTCTTAATTCCAGCTTGTGCTTCATCCAGCCTGGCATTTCACATGATGTAATATGCATATAAATTAAATAAGCAAGGTGACAATATACAGCCTTGACGTATCCTTTCCCAATTTGGAACCAGTTCATTGTTCCATGTCCAGTTCTAACTGTTGCTTCTTGACCTGCATATAGATTTCTCAGGAGGCAGGTAAGGTGGCCTGGTATTCCCAACTCTAAAAATTTTCCACGGTTTGTTGTGATCCACATAGTCAAAGGCTTTGGCATAATCAGTAAAGCAGAAGTAGATAATTTTCTGGAATTCTGTTGCTTTTTCTATAATTCAATGGAGGCTGCAATCTGATCTCTGATTCCTCTGCCTTTTCTGAAGCCAGCTTGAACATCTTTGGAAGTTCATGATTCACATACTGTTGGAGCCTGGCTTGGGGAATTTTGAGAATTACTTTGCTAGCATGTGAGATGAGTGCAATTGTGTGGTAGTTCGAACATTTTTTGGCCTTGCCTTTCTTTGGCGTTGGAATGAAAACTGACCTTTTCCAGTCCTGTAGCCACTGCTGAGTTTTCCAAATTTGCCAGCATATTGAGTGCAGCACTTTCACAGCATCATCTTTTAGAATTTTAAATAGCTTAACTGGAATTCCATCACTTCCACAAGCTTCGTAGTGATGCTTCCTTAGGCCCACTTTACTTCACATTCCAGGATGTCTGGCTCTAGGTAAGTGTTCACACCATCATGATTAACTGGGTCATGAAGATCTATTTTTATAGTTCTTCTGTGTATTCTTCTTAATCTCTTCTGCTTCTGCTAGGTCCATACCATTCCTGTCCTTATTGTGCCTATCTTTGCATGAAATGTTCCCTTTGTATCTCTAATTTTCTTGAAGAGATCTCTAGTCTTTCCCATTCTATTGTTTTCCTCTATTTCTTTGCATTGACCACTGAGGAAGGTTTTCTTATCTCTCCTTGCTATTCTTTGGAACTCTGCATTCAAATGGGTATATTTTTCCTTTCCTCCTTTGAGTTTAGCTTCTCTTCTTTTCTCTGCTATTTGTAAGCCCTCCTGAGACAGCCATTTTGCTTTTTACATTTCTTTTTGTTGGGGATTATGTTGATCACTGCCTCTTGTACAATGTCACAAACCTCTGTTCATAGTTCTTCAGGCACTGTCTGTTAGATCTAATCCCTTGAATCTATTTGTCACTTGTACTGTATAATCGTAAGGGATCTGATTTAGGTCATAACTGAGTGATCTATTTGTTTTCCTTACTTTCTTCAATTTTAGTGTGAATTTGGCAATAAGGAGTTTATGGTCTGAGCCACAGTCAGCTCCAGGTCTTGTTTTTTGCCGACTTTATAGCACTTCATCTTTGGCTGCAAAGAATATAATCAATCTGATTTCAGTATTGACCATCTCCTGATGTCTATGTGTAGAATGTTCTCTTGTGTTATTGGAAGAGGGTGTTTGCTATGACCAAGAAGAGAAAGAGACATCAATAAACCTCACTCTGTCTGCACCTGTAGAAAGGAAAGACCATGCTGAGACATAGAGAACAGGTGGCATTCTGCCAGCCAGGAAGGGTTGTCTCACAGACATCAAGCCTGCAGATTCCTTAATATTGGACTTCTTTTCAGAACTATGAGAAAATAAAATTATTTTATTTAAGCCATCCAGTCTATGTTATTCTGCTATGGCAGCCCCAAGAAAAAACATTTTGCAATACACTTTCACTAGTTTTTTTTTTCTTTCTTTCTTTCACTTCTAGATCATGTATAACAGTCAGTGTTTGATGTAGCTGTGTGTGTGTGTTTGTGTGTTGGTATGTGTGTTGCTCAGTTGAGTTCAACTCTTTGTGAGCACATGGACTTGTAGCCCACCGGGCTCCTCTGTTTATGGGACTTCCCAGGCAAAAAAACTGAAGTGGGTTGCCATGTCCTCCTCCAGGGGATCTTCCTGACCCAGGGATCAAATTCATATCTCCTGCACCTCCTGCCTTGGTAGGCAGATTCTTTACCACTGAGCTACCTGAGAACCCCTTTGATGCACATAATAAAATACAAGCTGGTAAGCTTAGTAGATATGGAGCTTATGCAGGGACTTAGGTATTTATACAAATATTGGAAAGGCTGAAAAACACAGACTCTAGGCTGAAATATAGGAATATTCTAAACAGGGGTTTTGCCTGGTGTCTCAGATGGTAAAGGAAATCCCCTGGAGGAAGAAATGGCAACCCACTCCAGTATCCTTGCCTGAAGAATCCCATGGACATAAGAGGCTTGTGGACTACAGTCCATGGTGTTGCAGAGTCAAACATGACTGAGTGACTAACACACACAAAGGCAACCTAAAATTGTTTTGCCAGAGGAGCTGCAACTTTTGAATCACTTAGATACCAGAAAAGCTGGAAACCACTGATTCATAGGCTTCCTGTTAATTTTTCAGGTGATACCAACAACCTGAGTTGTAAAGGGATTCTCTAAATACCAGATACAAGCCCACACAAGATCAGGAAGGATAGATAGTGCAGATTTTGGATTTCTTGCTCATGTAGTCCAGAAAGTTGAAATAGATCTTGGGTGCTATTCTACCATGCTTGCTTACTAATTGGGAAAATTAAGTATTAACTGTGAAATAAAAAATAAAAACTCCTAGTTAATAGTAGATTGTCTGACAGAAGTTTTTGTTATATGACCAGAGGCAAGTTAATGTTGGGATAACAGAACAAATTGCAGACAGGTTTGCTAGTGATAATGGTCCTAAATTTTGTATTAAATAGTCTCATGAGATAAGTAACAGATAGGTCAGTATACTTTTCTTTGTGATGATACGTAGAGAATTAATATCACTGTTTTGATTTCTTACTGTCTAAGTTCAAAAGAAAACTTATTAGAATCTGTTCATATGGTAAAGTCTAGGGGAAATTGTTGAATTAAATACATCAAAATGAATAAATTACCACCTTGGGTACTTTTCAATTGATATCCAAGAAGGCTTGTAAGTCTTCAAAAACTTTCTTTGTATATATATATATAAATATATATGTCCATTTCTATATATATATATCTATAAATCCTTTTTTTAGTAAGTGATGTGAGTTAATGTGGTCTTCTCTCTACATGATAATAATGGAAAACTAAACTAATGGAATAATAGAATGCACGTTCTATCTTGTTCTTGTCTTTTTAATCTATTGAATACATTCTTTCAGTGTATTATTACTCTGAACCTTAAACAGCAGGCAGCTTATGAATGAACCCCAGAGTTCTATAAATTATATAGTTTTATGCATTTTTAATATAAGTTGATTTTTAGGCAGACAGTGACAATATTTGTCAGATCACATTTTGATATCTATAACCCCAAAATACTTTAAAAAATCACTTATTTATACAAATCTATCAAAAATATTTCACCTCTTGTTTGCAATAAACGACTCATATTTGTGCACCTATTGTTTCTATTGAAGTCAGTTAAGAGAAACAAGTTTTCTCTAAGCAAAATTAATTAGCCCTTGGGGAGCTATAACTGTATATGATCTTGGCCTCACAAACAGCATTCTGCAACTGAGTTAACTGGGGCATTGTGGTGATCTCATTTCAGTACTAATCTTTTTAGAACCGTCTTGTGTTAAGTGCATTTTTACATTTAATTTAATTTACATGAGAATTTCATTAGAGTAAGACTTTATTTTTAGAGACTCAGAATTAGCCCTCAGTGAGGATATAGCTTCTTATCTTCTTTTAACAAGCTTTTTATTTTTTGTGGGAATTGAGATTAGGTAATAGATTATAAGGATTAACCAGCTGAAAATGCAATACTCACTCTACAGCCATAAGAGAGAAATTTAATCTTTAAGTCTACAAGGATAGTGGTCTAGAACTCAAAGCAATTTACTTTATTTCTGATATTAGATTCTGTAAACAAATGTGCAATATAATAAAGATATAAAGAAATTTAAGGAATGCCAATACTAAAGATAGAATGTCCTATAGGAATTTATTTATTTATGGTGTCGACTCTTGAGAGTCCCTTATACTGCAAGGAGATCCAACCAGTCCATTCTAAAGGAGATCAATCCTGGATGTTCATTGGAGGGACTGATGCTAAAGCTGAAGCTGCAATACTTTGGCCACCTCATGCGACGAGTTGACTCACTGGAAAAGACTCTGATGCTGGGAAAGGTTGGGGGCGGGAGGAGAAGGGGAAGACCGAGAATGAGATGGCTGGATGGCATCACCGACTCTGTGGGCATGAGTTTGAGTGTACTCCGGGGGTTGGTGATGGACAGGGAGGCCTGGCGTGCTGTCATTCATGGGGTCGCGGAGAGTTGGGCATGACTGAGCGACTGAACTGAACTGAACTGAATCTGTTCTTGGATGTAATATATAGTTTCTTACTCAGAAAGTTTCTCAGCACTAAGATATTTGATTCTAACCTCTTATTTAACTCTACCTGCTCAGGAACATTTCTTGAATAGCTTTCTAAGAGTAAATACAGTTTAATTACTAGTCTAAATATGTATCCTAAACTGAATAGAGGTTTGTAAGCTTGACACTTATTGACATTCATAAAAAAATTCTAACCACTGATTTTCAACTCATGTGATACCCTATATTTCCAGTGATGGGTCTCCTGAGATCATTTCTTTTGATGGTTATAGACCTTAATGACTTGAAGTGTTAAATTTTCATTGTTAAAATTATTGAAGGTATAAAGAAATTATTTTTTTAATTTTTTAATTGAAGGATAATTGCTTTACAGAATTTTGTGGTTCTGTAAAGAGCCTCTTGATGAGAGTGAAAGTGGAGAGTGGAAAATTTGGCTTAAAGCTCAACATTCAGAAACTAAGATCATGGCATCTGCTTCCATCACTTCATGGGAAATAGATGGGGAAACAGTGGAAACAGTGGCTAACTTTATTTTTCTGGGCTCCAAAATCACTGAAGATGGTGACTGCAGCCATGAAATGAAAAGACGTTTACTCCTTGGAAGGAAAGCTATGACCAACCTAGACAGCGTATTAAAAAGTGGAGACATTACTTTGCCAAAAAAGGTCCATCTAGTCAAGGCTATGCTTTTTCCAATAGTCGTATATGGATGTAAGAGTTGGACTATAAAGAAAGGTGAGTGATGAAGAATTGGTGCTTTTGAACTGTGGTGTTGGAGAAGACTCTTGAGAGTCCCTTGGGCTGCAAGGAGATCCAACCAGTCCATTCTAAAGGAGATCAGTCCTGGGATCAGCTGAAACTCCAATACTTTGGCCACCTGATGCGAAGAGCTGACTCATTGGAAAAGACCCTGATGCTGATAAAGACTGAGGGCGGGAGGAGAAGGGGACAACAGAGGATGAGATGATTGGATGGCATCACCGACTCAATGGACATGGGTTTGGGTGGACTCTGGGAGTTGGTGATGGACAGGGCGGCCTGGCGTGCTTTGGTTCATGGGGTTGCAAAGAGTCGGACACGACTGAGCGACTGAACTGAACTGAATGGGAGGAAGGTCCGGGAGGGAGCAGACATGGGTGTACCTACGGATGATTCTTGTTGGTGCATGACAGAAAACCACAAAATTCTGTAAAGATTTTATTATTAAAAGTATAAAGTAATTATTAAAATTATAAAATTGTGAAGATAAAAAAAACTTACTTAAATCCTTTTGATGGAACTTGTTGACTTCGAAGGCAGGATGGAGTCACAGAAAACAAAAACTTACATGTAAGAAAAGAAAATTGGTACAATCACATCCTCACCAGAATGGCCGAATTACAATTCTTAGAGATATATTTTTGGTCAATATGATTATATCAAAGTATATTGCAATTTAGCAAAAGCAGTCAAGCTGCAAAAGTGTGTGTTTCAATAATCAGGATTCTTAGATTTGAAGTAGTTGTTTACTTTGAGCTCCATCATGGATCACCCTACTGCAACTTGAAGCAACTTGTATATCTATTCTTTAATAAGCAAACAACCATGTAAAACAAATATAAAGCTTAAATAATTTTTATAATGAAAACATAAAGATGGCTATCACTATCCTGTAATTACCACCTAGACCAAGAAATAAAACTATGACAGATATCTCTAAATCTGTCTTCTGTGCCCCATCCCCGTTAAAGCCTATCACCTCCTTCCAAATGCAAACACTTACAGTCACATCCTTATGTTTCTCATGTCCATCCTAATCTGCTGTAGTTTAAAGGTATCTGTCTCCAGGGTTTCCTAGGTGGTTCAGTGGTAAAGAATCTACCTGCCAAGCAGGAGATGCAGGTTTGATCCCTGGGTTGAGACGATCCCCTGGAAGAGGGCATGGCAACCCACTCCCATATTCTTGCCTGGGAAATCCCGTGGACAGAGGAACCTGGTGAACTGCATTTCATGAGGTCACAAAAGAGTTGGACAAGACCTAGCGACTGAACAGCAACAGTGACAAAATGTATCTCTATTTTTTTTTTCAAAACAAAACTTCTATGTTTTTCAAATCTCCTATCTTAGAAATCTCTTTCTTGTAATAATGTACCTACTTTATTATAATAATCTAGATTAATTTTTAAATCCTGTTCGAGTTTCCTGGAAATACACGGTTAGGCTATTCTTTTTCCCATAAAGCTAAGTTAGCAGTAATCGAGGCAGTTATCATAATGTTCTCATCATCTTTTCTGTAGGTTAACTTTATCATTTCTTTAATCTAGTTCTTCGCAAACTAAAGTCCCTAAACCATTGTCATGATAATTACTCACAGAACTGGTTAAAAATATCTGTTCTTAGACCTTGTTCCAAATCCACTGAATAAAAAACTCTAAGGTGGGCTTACCTGGTGGCTCAGAGGTTAAAGCGTCTGCCTCCAATGCGGGAGACCCGGGTTCGATTCCTGGGTTGGGAAGATCCCTGGGGCAGGAAATGGCAACCCACTCCAGTACTCTTGTCTGGAGAATCCCATGGACGGAGGAGCCTGGTAGGCTACTGTCCATGGGGTCTTTAAGAGTCAGATACGACTGAGCGACTTCACTTCACTTCAAGGTAGGATACAGTCATCCTTTTTTTTTTGCTAACTTCCCATATAATTGTATATTCACATCTTTAATACACCATGGGTGGGCAACTCTGAATTGTAATAGAGACAGCAGGTCTGAGTCAGTTTAGGAACTTAATTTATCTTCTTTTTAACCTTCATTTTCTTTCTCCTAATAATCTTCTCTTCTTCCTTCCTCCATTCCTCAAGTTTTGCAGTAGTTAGAGCAGAGTTTTTCAGGTGACAAAGAAATTACTAAGAAAATGTAAGTGGCTCAGACTATTCCACCATGGCCAAGATTGCAGAATAGACTTTTTAAAATAGAAAGGATAATTCAATTCCATTTTTCCCAAGTCATTAATGTGTGCTCAGTCGCTGAGTGGTCTCTGATTCTGCAACCCAGTTTCTTTTTCCTGGGATCTTCCCACCCTGTGTCTCTTTCGTTTCCTGCATTGGCAGAAAGATTCTTTACCACTGAGCTACCAGGGAAGCCCCCATATAAGCCATTAATGAATATCCATTAAAAAATGTGTCCTTCTGCTCCAGTACTCAGCAAAGGAAATGAAGGCTGTCTTTCTATGTAGACTAAAATAGAAGCTAAAGTTATAGACAAATTTTCCTCTGTTTTTTATTCTCATTTCCAGACATTAAATTGGAATAGAAGTGACTAAAAATGGATGTAGTATCAGTAATACCACCTGCTAGATAACATGGATGTGCATCCCCTTCTAACCACTCTCCTCTGAGACAGTCAACAAGGAGAAAGCCATTAAATCATCAGAGTAAATAGCGCTAAACAAGCTGAGTATAGGGAGTGTTTCAAAAAGGGATAAATTCCAGTTTCCAGTGCAGTTAAAAATTAAATATCATGAGACATAAAAGTCTGTTGACTTTATTAACATGGATAATATAGATGCCCCATGGAGAGCTGCATCCATGTATTGATGAGGATAATAATCACTTTGAAGAAGATTCATGAGTGAGCAGGAGACGAGGGCATGTTGAGAAATTTCAATGTAGACATGTTTAACAGTTTGTCTGTGAAGGTGAACAGACAGATGATATTGTTGCTGAATGGAAAATAGATAAGATGACAGTGTTTTATTTTTTATGTTGCAATCTTTGTTGCATTTGCACTGAGGAATATTTAAACCTGTTCAGACTTTGCTGAGCAGTATTATGTGTCAAACAATTCTTTGAAGACATGAGAAGGAATAATTGATTGTGTTAAGGCTGTTTGTAGAAGTGAACAATGGGGCAATTAAATTTTATTTATTGAAACTTGAAAAGAATAAATAAAAATTCAGGTGTGTGATTGTGCTTGAAATAGAAAAGAATATCTATGCCTGATGTTTTCTATTTTCTCTGTTAAGTAGGAGGTGAGAGGGTTTGCTTAGAGTAATAAGATAATTATAGGAAGGGTATGGATATTGATGAGGTTGGAAATGATCTGAAATTGTTAGGACAGTGGCTGAGAACTTCAGAATTCATTTGAAATAGAGTTGAAATTAGTAAATTTATAGTAATAGTAAACTGTCCTATTACACGATTTTTTATGGAAACTTTATCATAGAGAAAGGGAGTAAGTGGATTTATATAGATTTAGGTTAAAAGTATATTGAATAAACTGCCAAATGATGAAAAACAAGAAAACATTAGGCAATAAGAATTATAAATAAAATCATTACTATTATTATTCATAACAATGAAGCATAAGACTAGTTAGACAAGAAGACTTAAAGAACACTAGATTATGAAAAGAAAATGAAATGATTGATTCAATGGTTTTGTAGGAATTACAATTTCTACTCCAAGATTAATTTGATGAAGTCAAGGATAAGGATACTTAAACTGAGATAGTCAGAGAAATGTAGCTCAAGGTGTTGGCTGGTTCACGCATTATGATATCAAAGTAGTTTGGTGGAGGGCAGAATTGAGAGCAAGAAACAAAGTTACTAGCGAATGGACACAAGAAAACATGGATAGGAAATGGATAAAGAAGAAGATAATAAACTCAAATGTAATCTCAAAAAATGTATTTTTTTCACTTACTGGTTTATTATTTAATCACTTATTGCTTCATTGCTTTCACTTCATTCCATGTTCTTTACAGGTGTTCAAAGGACGGTAGAATGATAATTGTGTTAAGACAACGATAAACAGTGAGGATAAAGACTTACCTCTTGATTCAGTGGCACAAAGAGAGTCTCAAAGAGAAAGAGTGTCTTCAGAAATAAGTCAGAATTCAGTCAAGGCATAGTCAGACCAAAGGAATAGTCAGACCCCTCAGAATGTGATCATCGACTGATATTCCCTATTGTCAGTTTAATGAAGAGAACTGGCTGCCCAAAGAAGGACTAGATTTGCCAGCTACTTTGCAATAAAATATTGCATTGAGACAAAGTTCTACTATATGGGATGTGAATGGCATTCGTATTTCTCCTTCCAGGCCCAGCGCATAACATCTCCTATGCTTACTTCTCCATGCTATTTTCACATTCTGGCTGCCTGGCTGGAGCAGAAGACCTTGAAATACATATATTGAACATGACATAGTTTTTCTTGGACTGGGTTTTTGAATTAACTGCATGAGAGGGCTACCCCACTTATCTACTTATTTACACAATACTGTTATATGGACAACGCAGAAGCATCAATAGTAAAAGATCCATTAGAAGACTGAGAGTTAATTTTGCTGCCACTGCTAACTTTATCATAAGTGATACACAGAATTTGGTTGTGTATTTACTTGATTGTTTAGCTGGTTGATTGATTTTAATAAAGAGTTGAATCCAGATGACTAAGCAGAGTGATTTGGCTTTTAGAGAGGAAAGGAGGACCAGAGCAAGAAAGCACATCATCACTAAAGTAACTAACATCTGTAAAGACTATTTTGCTTTGGGGTCAGTGTTATAGTTTTTTTGTTGACTGGTCAAAATGGAGCCAGTGCAATAGGTAAATTCTGAACTCAATTTCTTTAAGTTTAGTGGCCATGGTATTTGTGACTTTCAGTTGTGTGATCTGAGTGTGTACAATCCAGTAAATGCAAGGATCTATCCCCACTTTTTTACCCAGAGATGCTGCCTGGCTCAGAAACTACATCTTTATATATTTTAAATTGAATTGTTTATAATTTAAACATCAAAATGTTTTTACTTCTCCTTGTATAATCATGATATTATTTTTAGTAAAACTTAGACAACCAAGTTTGTTTAAGCAAGACAATAAAGGAAATTTTAAAGTCTTAAATTTCTGTGTGTACATACCCAACAACCAAGCGCTCTTACACACACACAAATACACACACACACACCTCTCAGATCATTCAAATGTGCTGTTTTGTATTTGGCTGCTCTAGCCTGAGCTATCTTAACTCCTACAATTGTATGTTGGCCTAGCAGCCATAAAACCCCCTTTGCAAGTCCTACATAGGAGGTGAAGCAGTTTTTCAGGAACAACAACAAAAAGCAAATGTGTATTATCTATTTTGACAGAGTAAATGACAAAATGTCGTTTCTGCTCTGGGACTAAATGCAGGATAATGGTCATATAAAGAAAGGGGTGATGAGAATAAAAATAAACCAAAGCAATTTTTTTCAAAATATATGGCTTTGAAATTCATGTATTCTTAAACTGTATTAAAACTTTAAATTTAAAATAAATTTAGGTGTATGTCTAGAATGTTTCCAACTTTAGGGTTTTGTGATATAGATTGAGAAGGAAACTATTTACAGAGATCAAAGAGTTTGTGATTTTTAAAATTTTCTCATTTGATGTTTTATTTTTCCTTTTAATTTTTTAATGAATCAGTTTATCTTGTCCTAAAAAGTATAATCTAATGATACTCCTAGCTGAGTTGGAGGGTATAAAACTGCAATCAATTTATTTCTGCTTAATATGTATTGCAATACGTTAGTGTAAACACAGCTTATATTTGTTTGTATACTTATTTTAAAAATTCCAAGCAGAAAAGAAGCAGTCTTTGCAATACCAATTCCCTAAGTACTCTTCTTTTGAATCAACCTTATTAAATACACAATTTATGCAAATTAAACCCAAACAATAAGAATTTGTAAATATAATGTAATCATTATATTTCAATCTTAAAATTGAAAATAAATCAGAGCAATTTTCCCTTTAGCAATGTTTCCAGAATCATACTTTTCTGTAACTGGAGATACATCAAACTTTTTACAAGCCCCATGATGAGGGCCTCTTAGTAGCAAGCCCTATAAAACTGTGTCGATATTTTTAGAAATAAATTCATGAATTAATAAATAAAATTATAGCTTTTATTTTTCAGTCTTTCCTCAAAGAGTGGAAGAATAGTGGTAATGGATTCATAAATAGTAGTGCATAATATATAATATAGAGAAATGAGTCATTTCAAAATTATGAAAACAATTGCTTGTGAGTATACTATGTTCAAAGGAAGAATTTTAACTTGCTTGAAATGTTATTAAATATTGCATTGTTAGTTAATACATATCTAATTAAATGAAGTTTAAGTAACCTACCTTTTAATGTCTGCCTTTACCTAACTTTTTATATACAGCATTTAAGCTTTAGCCTTACTAAATAATTGTGTTAACAAGATAATTTTTATTTGCCTGTAATAAACATATTTATTTTTGTTATAGGCATTATTCATTCATTCATTTGTTTCAGTTCAGTTCAGTTCAGTTCAGTCGCTTGTTTAGCAACATTTTATTAAACACTTATGAAACATTTTTAAGGGCTCCCCTGGTAGCTCAGACTGTAAATACAGGAGATAGAAGTTCACTCCCTAGGTTGACAAGATCCCCTGGATAAGGGAATGGCTACCCACTCCAGTATTCTTGCATAGAGAATTCCATGGACAAAGGAGCCTGGTGGGCTATAGTCCATGGGCTCACAGAGTTGGACATGACTGAGTGACTAACACTATAAACACTTTAAGTTTTAGAGGGAGAGAGGAATGCATTTGAAGAAGGTTTTGATTTCATAGACCAAGCTTACATACAAAACAATAAGGAAGGGGATAAAGAGGTAAATAATATAACAGTATGATAAAATCCAGGCTGATAAGTGAATGAAGAGCGACTAAATTGCAAAGATGGGGGCTACAGTTTTAAGGAAGAAGTCAGAATAAGGTTTTCACTTGTCAAAATGCAAGCGGAATACTACTTGGAAAGAGTCAGCCAGATGAAAAATCTTTGGGAGGACCATTTCAGGAGGAGAGATTTGTTGGCAGAATGCCCTAAACCTAAATTAGCAGACTGTGAGTAGATTACTCACCAGAATGCTGGTTGACCTTCCCCAATCATTTGAAGAGCTTTAGAGAAAAGATGCAAGGAAGAAAAGTAAAGGAAGAAGGAGGAACTCTGATTCCAGAGAGCCTTCAGACTCAAGATTGCAACAACCTGACAGAAATTCCATGCTATTGGCCTGCCATATGATAACAGATTTGCTATATACACAATTGCTTTAGCCAATTACCTAAAATTACTTTTCTCTCTGCCTCTCCAATTTTGTATATATAATTTATTCAGTTTTATTGGTTCTTCCATGTTTCCCGTCCCCCGCCCCCCGCCCCGGGAGAAGCATTATTGATATATAGAGTATTGGATTTCCATGCATAATGTTAACCAAATATATGTAAGTGAAAGAGGGAAATCAAGTATGCATCTTATGTTTGCATTCTGAACAACACGGTGAATACTGTTACCATTAATTGAGATCCAGAAAATACAGAACTGCTTTATGTAGAGAAGGACAGTTCAGGATTTCTGTTTTGCACAGGATGAAGCCAAATAATCTTCAAGCTACTATACAATAGCACTCATTTCACATGTTAGCAAGCTAATGCTCAAAATCCTTCAAGCTAGGTTTCAACAGTATGTGAACCGAGAACTTCCATATGTACAAACTAGATGTAGAAAAGGCAAAAGAACCAGAGATCAAATTGGCAACATCCTTTGGATCATTGAAAAAGCAAGAGAGTTCCAGAAAAACATCTATTTCTGCTTAGACTGGTTCCAAATCAGGAAAGGAGTATGTCAAGGCTGTATATTGTCACCCTGATTATTTAACTTTTATGCAGAATACATCATGTGACATGCCGGGCTGGATGAAGCACAAGCTGGAATCAAGATTTCTGGCAGAAATATCAATAACCTCAGATATTCAGATGATGGAACATTTATGGCAGAAAGCAAAAAAGAACTGCAGAGCCTCTTGATGAAAATGAAAGAAGAGAGTGAAAAAGTTGGCTTAAGACTCAACATTCAGAAAAATATTATCACGGCATCTAGTCCCATCACTTCATGGCACATAGATAGGGAAACAGTTTTCAGTTCAATTCAGTCGCTGAATTGTGTCCAACTCTTTGTGACCCCATGGACTGCAGCAGGCTAGGCCTCCCTGTCTATCACCAACTTTCGGAGTTTATCCAAACTCATGTCCATTGAATCGATGATGCTATCTAACCATCTCATCCTCTGTCATCCCCTTCTCCCCCTGCCCTCAATCTTTCCCAGCATCAGGGTCTTTTCCAATGAGTCAACTCTTTGCATCAGGTGGCCAAAGTATTGGAGTTCCAGCTTTAACATCAGTCCTTCCAATGAATATTCAGGATTGATTTCTTTAAGATGGATTGGTTAGGTCTCCTTGCAGTCCAAGGGACTCTCAAGAGTCTTCTCCAACACCACAGTTCAAAAGCATCAATTTTTCGGCACTTACTGTTCTTTATAGTCCAACTCTCACATCCATACATGACTATTGGAAAAACCATAACTTTAACTAGATAGACCTTTGTTGGCAAAGTAATGTGTCTGCTTTTTAATATGCTGTCTAGGTTGGTCATAACTTTTCTTCTAAGAAGTAAGATTTTTTAAATTTCATGGCTGCAGTCACCATCTGCAGTGATTTGGAGATAGTATATTAAAAAGCAGAGACATTACTTTGCCAACAAAGGTACATCTAGTCAAGGCTATGGTTTTTCCCATGGTCATGTATAGATGTGAGAGTTGGACTGTGAAGAAAGCTGGTCATTGAATTGATGCTTTTGAACTGTGGTGCTGGAGAAGACTCTTGAGAGTCCCTTGGACTGCAAGGAGATCCAACCAGTCCATTCTAAAGGAGATCAATCCTGGGTGTTCATTGGAAGGACTGATGCTAAAGCTGAAAATCCAATACTTTGGCCACCTCATGCAACGAGTTGACTCACTGGAAAAGACTCTGATGCTGGGAAGGATTGGGGGCCAGAGGAGAAGGAGACGACAGAGAATGAGATGGCTGGATGGCATCAGCGACTCTGTGGACATGAGTTTGAGTGAACTCTGGGAGTTGGTGATGGACAGGGAGGCCTGGCGTGCTGTTGTTTATGGGGTTGCAAAGAGTCGGACATGACTGAGCGACTGAACTGAACTGAACTGAACTGAAAATAAAGTCTGCCACTGTTTACACTGTTTCCCCATCTATTTGCCATGAAGTGATGGGACCAGATGCCATGATCTTACTTTTCTGAATGTTGAGCTTTAAGCCAACTTTTTCATTCTCCTCTTTCACTTCCATCGAGAGACTCTTTAGTTCTTCTTCACTTTCTACTGTAAGTATGGTGTCATCTGCATATCTGAGGTTATTGAACTTTCTCCCAGCAATCATAATTCCAGCTTGTGCTTCATCCAGCCCAGCATTTCTCATGCTGTGCTCTTTATATAAGTTAAATAAGCAGGGTGACAATATACAGTCTTGATATACTCCTTTTCCTATTTGAAACTAGTCGTTGTTCCATGTCCAGTTCTAACTGTTGCTTCCTGACCTGCATATAGGTTTCTCAGGAGGCAGGTCAGGTGTTCTGGTATTCCCATCTCTTTCAGAATTTTCCACAGTTTATGGTGATCCACACAGTCAAAGGCTTTGGCATAGTCAATGAAGCAGAAATAGTTGTTTTTCTGGAACTCTCTTGCTTTCTCCGTGATCCAGCAGATGTTGGCAATTTGATCTCTGGTGCCTCTGCCTTCTCTAAAACCAGTTCTAACATCTGGAAGTTCACGGTTCACATATTGTTGAAGCCTGGCCTGGAGAATTGTGAGCATTACTTTACTAGTGTGTAAGATGAGTGCAATTGTGTGGTAGTTTTAATATTCTTTGGCATTGCCTTTCTTTGGGATTGGAATGAAAACTGACCTTTTCCAGTCCCGTGGCCACTGCAGAGTTTTCCAAATTTGCTGGCATATTGAGTGCAGCACTTTCATAGCATCATCTCTTAGGATTTGAAATAGCTCCACTGGAATTCCATCACCTCTACTAGCTTTTTTGTAGTGATACTTCCTAAGGCCTACTTGACTTCGCATTGCAGGATGTCTGATTCTAGATGAGTGATCACACCATTGTGATCATCTGGGTCATGAAGTTCTTTTCGTATAGTTCTTCTGTGTATTCTTGCCACCTCTTCTTAATATCTTCTTCTTTTGTTAGGTCCACACCATTTTTATCCTTTATTGAGCCCATCTTTGCATGAAATGTTCCGCTGGTATCTCTAATTTTCTTGAAGAGATCTCTAGTCTTCCCCATTCTATTGTTTTCCTCTATTTCTTTGCACTGAACCCTGAAGGCTTTCTTATCTCTCCTTGCTATTCTTTGGATACAGTGAGAGACTTTATTTTCATGGACTCCTAAATCACTGCAGATGATGACTGCACCCATGAAATTAAAACATGCTTGTTCTCAGAAGAAAAGCTATGACCAACCTAGATAGCATATTTAAAAGCAGAGACATTACTTTACCTACACAGACCCATATAGTCAAAGCTATGGTTTTCCCAGTTGTCATGTACAGATGTGAGAAAGTGAAAGTGAAAGTTGATCATTCTTGTCCGACTCTTTGCAACCCCATGGACTCTACAGGCCATGTAATTCTTCAGGCCAAAATACTGGAGTGGGTAGCCTTTCCCTTCTCCAGGGGATCTTCCCAACCCAGTGATCAAACCCAGGTCTCCCACATTACTGGAGAATTCTTTACCAGCTAAGCCACAGAGGAAGTCCAACAACACTGGATTGGGTAGCGTATCAATTCTCCAGCAGGCATTTCCAACCAAAGAATTGAACCAGGTCTCCTGAATTGCAGGCAGATTCTTTACCAACTGAGCTATCAAGGAACCCCACAGATGTGAGTTGGACCATAAAGAAGGCTGAGCACCAAAAAATAGAAGCTTTCAAACTGCGATTTTGGAGAAGACTCTTGAGAGTCCCTTGGACTACAAGGAGGTCAAACCAGTCAATCCTAAAGGAAATCAGTCCTCAATATTCACTGGAAGGATTGATGATGAAGCTGAAACTCCAATACTCTGACAATCTGATGTGAAGAGCCAACTCTTTAGAAAATACCGTGATGCTGGGAAAGATTGAAGGCAGGAGAAGGGGACGAAAGAGGATGAGATGGTTGGATGACATGACTGACTCAATGGACATGGGCTTGAGCAAACTCCAGGATATGGTGAAGGTCAGGGAAGCCTGGCGTGCTGCAGTATATGTATGGGGTCGGAAAGAGCAGAACACGAAAGAAGAACTGAACAACGACAACAAGAATCCAAATGGAGATGTTAAATAAGCCATTAGATACAAAGATCCGGAGGCAAATAAGGAGTCAGGGCTAGATACAAAGGTTCCGAGTTATCACTTGGTCAGTGCTCTTTAAAGGTAGAGGCTTACCAGTCAAACCCACTTAAGTCATTCCTGCAACTGCCCTTTTAGCTTCTGTCTTGACTATGAATCAAAGAGCCCTTTTTAGGCTAGCCTTCAGCTCCTTTGTTTCTGTGTATAAACCCTGGATGTTACTACATTTTATATTTACCAGAGGTATTCGAGCAATAGTACTTGAAACACTGGGCTTTGAAAAAAAAAAAAAAAAATCTGTCCCATTGCTAATGTACAGCACTGAGTCCACTTTCATTTCTTGCCAACTTTCTTTGTACTGCTTTAGGCAAGAAGTGTTCATCTGTTTTTCTTCAATCAACACCCTAGTTTGCTGCAGTGACAGTCCTTAATGCTTACTCTTTAGTTTTCATATATATATATATATATATACACACACAACAGACACATACACACACACACACACACGGAGTTTAATGAGCTGTCCAAGTAAAATCTCCTAATTGTCCTTGTGATTAAGGGGCCAGTTTTGCAGGAAGCCAGCTGAGGTGTTATTCTGTTTGTCTCCCAGCAAATTCCCATTCTTTTGCCCACCCTTTCCCAGCACCCTACATGGCAGCGGTGACAGCACAGTGACTGCCATCTTGAGTGTGTCAGGCTGAAGGTGTACTGACAGAGGTGATCGAGGGCATGTTTTGCTGCACCCACATTCTACACTGCCACGAGCAGTGCCCTGGCTGCCACAAGTCTTTCTGGACATGTGTCTAAACCTGAATTTTGTGCCAAAACCCTTAACCCTCCAAAACAAATCTTAAGTAGCTCACGACCTGCTCTGAGAAATTCTGTCATTGTTTAAAAGTAATGTTCAGCTTTCTTTGTTATTTGTTTAACCTAGCCACTGTTTACAGTTGTGTGCCAAAGCCTGACATATTGTCTGTGCTCTGATGTATGAGCATTGCCAATTTTATATTTGTTGCTGCAAAAAAGAAGCTAAAGATATATGAAAATGAGGAGCATGGCTACACTCCTAAATCTGTGTGGGTACATGTGGGAAAGGAAGTTGGGGTCCCTTCAAAGGAGGGTTTGGGGGTGACATCACCCAGGTTTCTCCATGGTGTTCCTGCTTGGGGATCATGGCTGCCAGCTGACTGGATCTCCCCAACACAAGTTTGTGATTCTGCTTTGGCAAAGTTTCATAGACTTGTAGAAGTCATTGTGTTTTAGTGCATATTTCAATATAAAGGTAAACATTTCACTCAAAAAAAAAAAATTAAGATACAGACGTAGATAACACCACCTAGAAAGAAAAATGATAGAGGAGCCTAGGACAAAAAAGATAGAACAAAGGATAAGTTTAAGTGGCCAAACTGTAAGACGTGATACTAGAATAAAAAGGTGAGCTAAATGAGAATAGAAAAGGGGTCATGGGATGAGGCAAGAGAGAGATCATCAATGCCCCTGAGGGGAGAGGTTTCAGAGAAGCAGACTAGGATAAAATGCCACATAGAAACAGACTAATATAAACAAATGGGTTGAAAGCAGAGGTGGTGACAAGTCATCATTTGATCATGCTGATATCAGTGATTAAAAGTAAATGAAGGATCTTATAAAATTCTGTTGGATCACTTATACTAGGTTTTTTTGTTTTGTTTTGTCGCTAGGAAAGTCCCTCTTTGTGTTTTTTTTTTTATTTTTTATTTTTTGGCACATAAATGATTTACAATGTTGTATTAGTTTCTGCTGTACAGCATCGTGAATCAGCCATATGTATACATATGTCCTTGCCCTCTTAAGCCTCCCTCCCACCCCCACCCCCAACCCTCTCCCCAGATCATCACAGAACACTGAGCTGAGCTTCCTGTGTGTACAACAGCTTCCTACTAGCTATTTTATATATGGTAGTCTATATATTGGGGCTTCCCTGGTGGTTCAGTGGTAAAGAACCTGCCAATGCAGGAGATGTGGGTTCAATCCCTACGTCGCGAAGATTCCCTGGAGGAGGGCACAGCAACCCACTCCAGTACTCTTGCCTAGAGAATCCCATGGACAGAGGAGCCTTGTGGGCTACTGTCCATGGGATTGCAGAGAGTCAGACACAATTTCCAGCCTCCAGGGCTACAGGAAGTCAGTCTTTGTGGTTGGGAAGCCCAGGCTAGCTAGTGCACAGGTCCCATTTCCGTGTGATGTCTGTGAGCCCAGCCAGGGGCCAGGTGTCTCCACCTGGAGAGAGGGTGGCTGGGTGGCTGGTCCAAGGCCCCTCTGACAGCAGGTAGTCTGCACCCACAGCGTGCAGGTTTCTACTTCTGTTACCGAGGCCCAGAGGGAAGAGGCATATGTCAGTGCTGCTCTCTGAGTTCGTCCCTACCTCTCCTTCCCCTCCACCACGTCCATATGCCTGTCCTCTGTGTCTACACTTCTGTTCCCTGCCCACTAAATAGGTTCATCAGTACCGTTTTTCTAGATTCCATATATATGCCAAGTCAGCTGAAGTGATGTAGATGAACCTAGAGCCTGTCATATAGAGTGAAGCAAGTCAGAAAGAGAAAAGAAAATATTGTATCTTACACTAGGTTTTCTCTGGCAAGTTCTACATGATTTCCAAGATAAACATATCTTCAGTTCAGTTCAGTTCAGTTCAGTTGCTCAGTCGTGTCCGACTCTTTGCGACCCCATGAATCACAGCACGCCAGGCCTCCCTGTCCATCACCAACTCCCGGAGTTCACTCAAACTCATGTCCATCGAGTCAGTGATGCCATCCAGCCTACAGTGGCTTATTTTCCAATAATTTACCCCTTTCCCCATAAACTTAATTATAAAAATTAAACTGGAGAATTATTATTTCTAAGTTTATTATTTTACTGCTTAATTTATTAATGTAGTTTTGTTTTCTTTTAGACAAAGTGTCTAAGGTTGCAAAATTTCATTTTCTTATGGTCTTGACAGATGAGGACTAGCTTAATGTGTTCTAAGTATATTCAGTTTTACAGAATGTCGGTAGGCAATAGGAGCTATTCTATAATAATATAGAAAATCAATACTTCAGGCTCATTAGTTGTGATTGTGACTTTGTATGGCAATAAAAATAAAATAAAGCAATATTTAGATAACCATATGAAATTCTGTGACAGGGATTGGAAAGGGGACTTATAGCTTCCTTATTCTCATTATAGCAAAACCAGAGAATTGTTTTAGGGGTTGAAGTATCTCAACTTTAAATATAGTATAATATTGAAAATGCCACAGACTTAAGATGCAAACAAATTCTTAAAGAATTTTGGGTGCTAAAAATGAAATGAAGTTGCATCAAATCCAATAGATGAGAGAGTCACTTTCACCCCCAGGGACCACATTGTGTATGGCATGAAGTCAGTTCTGTTTTTCCAACAAAGAAATGGTAGTTATGCAAATAAATGTAGATAACACTATGGTGGTAAATAATTTTGCAGTATATAAATGTATTAGATCAACACATGACACACTTTAAATTTACATGTTTTATGTCAATCTCAGTAAAGTTGGGGGAAAAGTAACTATAATTATAGCTAGTAGTCAAGTGGGGGAAGGGCAGTTGTGAGAGAAAACTGTGTTTAGTACTGAGACTAAAAAAGATAAAAATAAAGTCAAGCCAAAAAATCTCCAGCATCAGTGTTTGTGAGGCAAAGCACTCTTCTTCATGTATATATATATATATATATATATATATATATATACACACCAGATGACAAAACTTCTAAAAAGATTATAACTCAAAGTAGCTTTAGCAAGATTGGAGAAGGAAATCGCAACCTGCTCCAGTGTTCTTGCCTGGAAAATTTTATAAACAGGGGAGCCGTGTGGGCTTCAGTCATGGGGTTGCAACATCAGACACAATTGAGCACAGACGCAGAGAGAAAGATAATAAACAAAGGAGCATACTTTGTCAGGTGAGTATACACAACATGTTTAATACAGTAATGTTAACAATAGTTATGAAACACTCATATTTTCACACGCAAAAATGCCTTTTATTAAAAAGAGATATACTAATAAAATTTCCTTAGACTCCTTCATGAATTTATAATCATCTGCTGGTTGTTTAGTTGCTAAGTCATGTCCAACTCTTGTGACCCCATTGACTGTAGCCTGCTAGGCTCCTCTGTCCAGGAGGAGGATTCATTGACTGAATCCTCTAGGCAAGAATACTGGATTGGATTGCTATTTCCTTCTCCAGGGGATCTTCCCAACCTAAGGACTGAACCTGGGTCTCCTGCATTACAGGCAGATTCTTTACCTACTGAGTTACAAGGGAAGCCCCTATCATTATCTAGATGTATCAAAACAAGCTAAAATTAAAAATTACATTCAATTATTAAATGATGGTATATACATCTCAGTAATTTTTTAGTTCTTAAAGTAAGGTTTTCTTGTTTTATTTTCTGTATGACATTATATTAGTTTGTAACAAAATACCAGTAGACTGAGTGGGTTCAACAACAGAAGCAGGTTGTCACACAGTTCTGAGGGTGGAAGTCCAAGATCAAGGTGTTGACAGGGCTGGTTCCTTCAAAGAGCTGTGTGGAAGGATCTGTTCCATGGCTCTCCTTTAGCCTCTGGTGGTTTGCAAGCACTCTTTGGTGTTCCTTTGCTTGTAGATCATCACCCTAATCTCTGTCATCATATTCACATGGTTCTACATATTTGTACATACCTGTGTCCAAATTCTCACCTTTATAAGAACATTAGTCATATTGGATTAAAATCTGGATTACCTCTGTAAAGAATCTGTATTTAAATAAAGCCACACTCTGTGGGGAGAGGCAAAATTCAACCCATAACTATCTGCCTCCTAGCCTTTCAACATCACTGTCTTTCTCACATGCAAAGTGTCTGATCTCTGCACCCCCAAGTATCTTAACTCATTCTACTATCAACTTTTAAGTTTAAAATTTCTTCTGAGTATCAACTAAATCAGGTGTGGGTGAGATTTAGGGTATGATTCATCATGAAGCAAAATTGCTACCCATCTGTGAACCCATGAAACCATATAGCAAGTTATGTTTCCAAAACACAGTCATGGTACAGGTGTAGAGATGTTCTCATTCCAAAGGAGAGACACTGGAAGGTAAAAAGGGGATGGCAGATGTCAAGCAAGTCTAGAACCTGGCCAGGAAAATTCCATTAGATTTTCAAGTTTGGGAACAGTTCTCCTGATGATGCCCTGCTTTCCGGTCTACTGGAGGCAACTCAGCCCTCACAGGCCTGGGCTTAGCCCCACCTCACCTATAACTTCCTCCTTGCTTGGTGGCCCATTCCCTCCCTATGCTCTTGATGACCGTCTGCCCTTTCAAATCCAAGGAGGTGGTTCTGCTCTCTAGATCCATGGCTCTATCCTCACGGTAATTTTTCTTTCAATGGTTCTTTTCTCAAAGTCATTCTTCCTTCACTTCATTCCATCTCTGTCTCTGGCAGTTCAGGCTGGCCGTGTTTCTGCTTTTATAAATTTTCTAAAACTTGTTAGCCTCCCATGCAATTCACAGAGCTCCAAGACACCCTACCAGAGGATCCTCCACAGATCATTCCTGAATATAATTCTATCTCTATCCTGCTGAGAAGATTGATTGGATCATGTCTCACACACTTAATCTACTTAGCACATGATTGTCTTGCTGCATCCTAGACTCTTTTCATAAAGCACATTCTCTGGATAAAAAGAAATCTTTCAAATCATCAAATGCTACTTTCTTGTTGTTAAGGAGTTTCTTTTTGAATGTATATTTCTCCTTTTACATTTCATTATAAGCAGCACGGAGAAGACCCCCATGCCATCAACATTTTGCTTAGAAATCTCAGTTAATGTTCAATTTATCCCCTGCCAGTCTACTTTCTAGCCAACAAAATGCAATTCAAGTAAGTCCTCTGTCACTTATATATCAAATGTGTTTTTTCCTCTAGTTTCCAATAATGTGTTTCTCATCTCCATCTGAGGTCTGTCAGAATAAACTTTCGCATTCATATTTACTTTTTAAAAATTTTTCCATGATTATTATAGGGTATTGAATTAACATTCATATTTCTCTTAATGATTGTATATGTATTTTCTTAGATGATGGACATTTTCCCAGTAGTTCTCTTTTCTTTCTGTTCTCTCACCAGAATCGCCATTAGCATTCATATTTCTACCAATAGTCTCTTCAAGACAAGCTAGACCTTTCAGATCACACAACACAGAGCTTTTTCAGCCTCTACTTAATATCAGCTCCAAAGTTAACATCCACATTTTTAAGTATTTTGAGCAGCTGCAACCCTTTTGCTGTTAATATCTGCATTAATTTGCTAGGGCTGTCTCAACAAACTGCTACAAATTGGTTTGCATAAACAAAAATGCATTGTCTCACAGTGGTCAGAAATTCAAGATCAAGGTGTCAGTAAAGTCGATTCCTTCTGAGAGCTGTGAGGAAGAAACTGGTGTCTGCCTTTCTCCTAGCTTCTGGTGGTTGGCTGTCAGTTTTTAGCCTCCCTTCCTGCTTATGCTGAGACTCCAGACTATTTGCTTTCTATTGGTCAATCTGAATAGAAACTAACCTTGAAAGAGAATTTTTTCACTATATATATTTATTCTCCAGATTTCTAACTATCTATGGTGATATGAGTCTTCTATATAAAATTTCTAGTTGCCTACAAACATTTAAAATTTACTCTCAACATCTTGCTGAAATTAATATTTTTATTAAAATTCTTTCTTATAATATCCCCATTTGTTGCTTTTAAAAATATGGCACTATCTTTACCTTCTTTCTAAATCCTAACCCTTGCACTCACTGTCAAATTTTAGAGGTCTCTCTCTCTTTTTTTTTTCATTTTTTATTGTTTTCTTTTCCATCATGTCATGTTCCCATTTAATTTACACCCAATAAACTCTCTACTGCAATTGTTTTCTAAACCTCAATCTGTATTCTGAACTTCAGGCTCCAATAATTCAAAAGGCTGGCTTGTATCTTTGTCATTGGGTGGCCTCAAATCTGTCATCTATCACAAACCAAAGTTCCACATAAAAATTCTTCAGGCTGACTTCATTTTTACTATCGATGTTTCCTAGCTCAACCTTAGAGTCATATCGAATCTTCCATGTATCTCACAACATAAATTATATACCACCAAGAATAATAGATTCTTCTTAATATAATATTTCAAATATCAACCTCATTTCTATATCCATGAATAAAATGCTAGTGTATATGCTCTGTACTTTGGATATCTTAATATTCTCCTTATTTAGCTTCCTTCTTTGGTTTCACACCACCTCACTCTCTCCTAGCATCATCATCAAGTCATTTGAATCAATTTTTAAGTGGGCTGATGTATCAAAATATTAGATATCCAAATCCAATGTGTTGCACTCAAGAAATAAATTCTAGTTGGATGACAGGTGCCTATAAATAGGCATAATACTAATTATAAGTGCTAAAATAGAAGCACACTTATGTCAATTATGAATGCATGCAATTCAGAATTAGTTCCTAGGGATTCAGAGTTAACTGCATGGTGGAGAAGGAAATAGAAGATGAGTGGGAGTGCCACTGGTCTGATAAGCACTTTCTAAACACTGGAAGAGTCAAACGCAAAATGAATTGTGATATTTGAGTAAGATATCAGGGTGGAGTTACAACCCAATAAACCCATTGTAACTTGAAAATACTGTAAGACAAAAAGGTACTTAGTACTCCTAAACTTCTGAATATCACAACTTAGCCTAGCCTTCCTGAAGCATGTTCAGAACTCTTACCTTAGCCTATAGTTGGCAAAGTCATTTAACACAAAACTTATTTTATATTGGACTGTTGATTATTTTATGTAATTTATTGAATAATATACTGAAAGTGAAGAACAGAATGGTAAAATGGTTATAGACAGTTGAAATTTATTAGCTGTTTATATTCAGGACTGTGTGGTTGACTGGGAGCTGGGGCTCACTGCCGCTGGCCAGCTTCATGAGAAAATGTAGAGCCAGAGAATACGATCCGGGAAGAGATCAAAATTCAAAACTCAAAGTGTGGATTCTACTGAAGATGTCTCACTTTCATCATAAAGTAGAAAAATTATAAATCAAACCATCATAAGTCAGAGATCATGAGCATGAGGAAATTGAGTGAGTGTCAGGTGGTTGTCAATTATTGAAAGAAAGTAGAGCCTGAATTGGCACATATCCCAGGTTATATAAAAGTTTAATAGAAATGGATGTTATCATATGGGGAAAAAGTAGAGTGAGGACTGCAATTAATAAATTTAATTTAATGTATTTCAAAAGGGAACTCCCAGTTTCAACTATGACATAGAAGGAAGTTGCCATTTATCAGTCCCACATTTACCAAAAAAAAAGCTTAACAAATCAAAAATGAGTAACATTTGTCAGACTCATTTAGAGAGCTGAGGTAACAGAATTCTATTTTACCCTAATATCTGGAGAACCAGGTACATCCAGAGAGACACTGCTGAGATCGATTTATTTGACACAGATGCTGCTCTATTCGGAGTACTAAAATGGTAATAGACAATTGGCATTTAAACAGGAAGGGGGTTAGGGAATTGCCACCCCCAGTTCAGTTCAGTTCAGTTCAGTCGCTCAGTCGTGTCCGACTCTCCACGACCCCATGAATCACAGCACGCCAGACCTCCCAGTCCATCACCAACTCCCGGAGTTCACTCAAACTCATGTCCACAGAGGTGGTGATGCCATCCAGCCATCTCATTTACTGTCATCCCCTTCTCCTCCCACCCCCAACCTTTCCCAGCATCAGAGTCTTTTCCAGTGAGTCAACTCGTCGCATGAGGTGGCCAAAGTATTGCAGTTTCAGCTTTAGCATCAGTCCTTCCAGTGAACACCCAGGATTAAACTCCTTTAGAATGGACTGGTTGGATCTCCTTGCAGTCCAAGGGACTCTCAAGAGTCTTCTCCAATACCACAGTTCAAAAGCATCAATTCTTCAGCGATCAGCTTTCTTCACAGTCCAACTCTCACATCCATACATGACCACGGGAAAAACCATTGCCTTGACTAGAGGGACCTTGGTTGGCAAAGTAACGTCTCTGCTTTTTAATATACTATCAAGGTTGGTCATAACTTTCCTTCCAAGGAGTAAGGGTCTTTTAATTTCATGGCTGTAATCAGCATCTGCAGTGATTTTGGAGCCCTAAAAAATAAAGTCTGACACTGTTTCCACTGTTTTTCCATCTATTTCCCATGAAGTGATGGGACCAGATGCCATGATCTTTGTTTTCTGAATGTTGAGCTTCAAGCCAATCTTTTCACTCTCCTCTTTCACTTTCATCAAGAGGCTTTTGAGTTCCTCTTCACTTTCTGACAAAAGGGTAGTGTCATCTGCAAATCTGAGGTTATTGATATTTCTCCCAGCAATCTTGATTCCAGCTTGTGCTTCTTCCAGTCCAGCGTTCCTCATGATGTACTCTGCATATAAGTTAAATAAGCAAGGTGACAATATACAGCCTTGACGTACTCCTTTTCCTATTTGGAACCAGTCTGTTGTTCCATGTCCAGTTCTAACTGTTGCTTCCTGACCTGCATACAGGTTTCTCAAGAGGCAGGTCAGGTGGTCTGCGATTCCCATCTCTTTCAGAATGTTCCACAGTTTATTGTGATCCACATAGTCAAAGGCTTTGGCATAGTCAATGAAACAGAAAGAGATGTTTTTCTGGAACTCTCTTGCTTTCTCCATGATCCAGCGGATGTTGGCAATTTGATCTCTGGTGCCTCTGCCTTTTCTAAAACCTGCTTGAACATCTGCGAGTTCACGGTTCACATATTGCTGAAGCCTGGCTTGGGGAATTTTGAGCATGACTTTACTAGCATGTGAGATGAGTGCAATTGTACAGTAGTTTGAGCATTCTTTGGCATTGCCTTTCTTTGGGATTGGAATGAAGACTGACCTCTTCCAGTCCTGTGGCCACTGCTGAGTTTCCAAATCTGCTGGCATATTGAGTACAGCACTTTCACAGCATCATCTTTCAAGACTTGAAATAGCTCAACTGGAATTCCATCACCTTCACTAGCTTTGTTTGCAGTGATGCTTTCTAAGGCCCACTTGACTTCACATTTCAAGATGTCTGGCTCTAGGTCAGTGATCACACCATCGTGACTATCTTGGTCGTGAAGATCTTTTTTGTACAGTTCTTCTGTGTATTCTTGCCACTTCTTCTTAATATTTTCTGCTTCTGTTAGGTCCATACCATTTCTGTCCTTTATCGAGCCCATCTTTGCATGAAATATTTCCTTGGAATCTCTAATTTTCTTGAAGAGGTCTCTTATTTTTCCTATTCTGTTGTCCAAGGTAAGATGCAGCGGCTGCACTTTCTTGCAGCTGTGCAAGAGATATCCCACGCCCAAGGTAAGAGAAACCCAACTAATAGGGTAGGTAGTGTGAGGGGGCTTCAGAGGGCAGACACACTGAAATCATAATCACAGGAAACTAGTCGATCTGATCACATGGACCACAGCCGAATGTGGTCCACTGGAGAAGGAATGGCAAACCACTTCAGTATACTTGCCTTGAGAACCCCATTAACAGTATCAAAGGGCAAAATGATAGGTACTGAATGAGGAATTCTCTAGGTCGGTAGGTGCCCAGTATGCTACTGGAGCTCAGTGGAGAAATAACTCTAGAAGGAATAAAGGGATGGAGCAAAAGCAAAACCAATACCCAGTTGTGGATGTGACCAGTGCTAGAGGCAAGGTCTTGTGGTGTAAAGAGCAATATTACATAGGAACTTGGAATGTTAGGTCTATAAATCAAGGCGAATTGGAAGTGGTCAAACAGGTGATGGCAAGAGTGAACATAGACATTCTAGGAATCAGTGAATTAAAATGGACTCGAATGGGTGAATTTAACTCAGATGACCATTATATCTACTACTGTGGGCAGGAATCCCTTAGAATAAATGGAGTAGCCATCATGGTCAACAAAAGAGTCCGAAATGCAGTACTTGAATGCAATCTTAAAAATGACAGAATGATTTCTGTTCATTTCCAAGGCAAACCATTCAATATTACAGTAATCCAGACCTATGCCCCAACCAGTAACGCTGAAGAAGCCGAAGTTGAATGGTTCTATGAAGACCTACAAGACCTTTTAGAACTAACACCCAAAAAAGATGTCCTTTCCATTATAGGGGACTGGAATTCAAAAGTAGGAAGTCAAGAAACACCTGGAGTAACAGGCAAATTTGGCCTTGGAGCACCGAATGAAGCAGGGCAAAGGCTAATAGAGTTTTGTCAAGAGAACGCACTGGTCATAGCAAACACCCTCTTCCAACAACACAAGAGAAGACTCTACACATGGACGTCACCAGATGGTCAACACCGAAATCAGATTGATTATATTCTTTGCAGCCAAAGATGGAGAAGCTGTATACAGTTAGCAAAAACAAGACCAGGAGCTGACTGTGGCTCAGATCATGAACCCCTTATTGCGAAATTCAGACTTAAATTGAAGAAAGTAGGGAAAACCACTCGACCATTCAGATATGACCTAAATCAAATCCCTTATGATTATACAGTGGAAGTGTGAAATAGATTTAAGGGACTAGATCTGATAGATAAGAGTGCCTGATGAACTCTGGACGGAGGTTCGTGACATTGTACAGGAGACAGGGACCAAGACCATCCCCATGGAAAAGAAATGCAAAAGAGCGAAATGGCTGTCTGAGGAGGCCTTACAAATAGCTGTGAAAAGAAGAGAAGTGAAAAGCAAAGGAGGAAAGGAAAGATATAAGCATCTGAATGCAGAGTTTCAAAGAATAGCAAGGAGAGATAAGAAAGCCTTCCTCAGTGATCAATGCAAAGAAACAGAGGAAAATAACAGAATAGGAAAAACAAGAGATCTCTTCAAGAAAATTAGAGATTCCAAGGGAACATTTCATGCAAAGATGGGCCACCCCCAGCTCAATGGAAAATCTGACCATAATTGTACAGTTACCTCTCCATATCCGTGATTCACTATCTGCAGATTCAACCAGCTGTGGATTGTGTAGCACTGTAAGTATTTGTATTGAAGAAAACAAACAAACACGTAAAATTGGACCCAGGCAATTCAAATCTATGTTGCTCAAGAGCCAACTGTAGAGGCTCAATCTGCATGCATGGACAGTGAGAAACACCTTGAAGCTCCAGATTGAAGGAAACCTACACTTTCATGATACATATCCTGAGGAACACAGCAAAATTTTATGGTGAAAATGAGAGGATAAAACTTTTGTGGGTCTGATTGGAAGAGTAATTTCTATGGAAAAGTAATTATTATGAAGTATGCTCTGAGTTTTCTCTAGAAGCAAGTCATACTCTCTAGGTAAAAATATTTTACCAGAAATGCATCATTGTAGAGTTAAGGAATTTTCTCTCACGCCAGCCCTATCTGACCTTCCTGTCTCTTCCAAGGCGGAAAAATAAACATAGTCAACCAAGGTCTAGTTATAAAGAAATTATAGGAAAATTCTGCAGTCAGGGAAGTAAGTTGGAGACAACAGGGGAAAAACCTAAATTACTGAAGAAACTCTCATGAAGGACACAATCTGGAGAATAGGCTTAATAAACAACTGAGATTTAATTGGAAGGTTATAAAACACTCCCTCTTCCCCACACCTAACCACCACACCAGTGTGACTTGATAGTAATAAACGTAACTTATGACTGAAGGGCCTATAAGACACAGACTCTCTGAAGAGGAGTGCTTGCTGTGCTGTGGTGTGCTTAGTCTGATTCTTATGACCCCATGAACTGCAGCCCACAAGGCTCCTCTATCCATGTAATTTTCCAGGCAAGAATACTGAAGTGGGTTGCCATTTTCTACTTCAGAAACTTCCTGCATCTGTAGTTAAAAACAAATATTTCCATGACAGATTACAAAGCATGACAAAAGTCAAGAAAAGCACCACCTGAATAGACAGCAATCAGAAACAGATTGAAATAGAAAACTGAATTTAGAATATCAGACCAATTATTTAAAAATAAGTGATGATTGATATGTTAAAGGCTGTAATGAAAAAAGTAGAAAAAATGTACCAACATATGGGTAATACAACCAGAGAAATGGAAATTTGAAGAATGAATCAAAAGAAAATGCTAGAAATTGAAAATATTATAACAGAAATAAAGACCACTTGATTGGGCATGGCCAAGCAATCAAGGAGCTGGAAGATAAATCAGGAGAAACTTTTGAAAATGAAGTGTAAAGACAAAAATAAGAGAAAGTATGAGAAATGTGACAAGAGTATGAGAAAGTGCAGCATTAGTGTAATTGGAAGGGCAGAAGGAGAAGTAAAAGAAAAACTTAATTTGTGAAGCAATCGTGGGTGAGAACTTTCCAAATTAATGGCAGATAGAAAGAAAAAAAGAGTGAAATACAAGGCTTTAAAATTCTATAGGTGATGAAATTGTCCTTCAAAAGTGAATGCAAAATACTTTCTCATGTAAATACAAAGTGAAAAAAAAAAAAATGTTGCCAGAAAACCAGCTATTGCAGGAAAAGTTGAAAGTTCTCCAGACAGAAAGACAATCATATACCTAAGAAAACGAGATCCACATAAAAGGGGAAGATCATTAGAAGAGGAATAAATGAGAGTCAATTTTTTTTTCATTTTTATTTTATTTAAAAAATAATGATTGGTAGTATTTCATTATGGTAGTTCAAGCAGACTAAGATAGCTTTTGGCTGTAACTCTCTGTTCTATTACTTTGGTGGTTGTTTTAGGATCCGGGTATACATTTTTAACTTATCAGTGTATATTTCAAGTGACATTACACTATTTCTTGATTGTATAAGAACCTTACAATAAGCATTTCACTTACCCCTTCCTAGACTTTATGCTATTATCAGTATAGAGTTTACAAGTCATATGTTACAAGTCATAGACACCACTATAACTGCTTTTATTTAAACAATTCAATTATTTCCATTAAAAACAATTCTGGACTCTTAGAAAAAATTATGGTTGGAATAAAGCACTAGTAGTAATGAGGTAATTATAGAATGTATGTGTATACTCAGTTGCTCAGTTGTGTTCCACTCTTTCCACCCCAGGGGACTGTAGCCCGCCAGGCTCCTCTGTCCGTGGAGTTTTCCAGGTAAGAGTACTGTAGTGGGTTGCCATTTCCTATGAGAGAGAAATGACTGAGAGAAATCTCATGAGAGATGGGAAGGATGAACTCTGCAAAATATTAACTGTAGGACACTCGAACATACGGGGTTAGCCACAAAGTTTGTTCAGGATTTTCCATATCATCTTTAAGAAAAAGGCAAAGGAACTTTTTTGATTAACCTGATATATCCTGCTGTTTGAAAGTGGGCTTTATTTAAATTTCTAATTAAATGTAAGCTATAGGCTACACATTTATTGACATTCACCCATTGATGATTCTTCCTGAATCTCTGATCCTGGGTCTGCCCATTAAAAAATGTTAAATAGCTTGTCAATTATTAAATTAAGTGGAAATACACCAACACCTACCTGTGGTGGTGAATTTCATGGTCAGTTCAGCCAGGCCATGGTGGCCAGATACTTGGTCTAGCTGCACCATGAAACTTTATTTTAAAAGGGTTAGTAACTCAGTAGTTACTTGCAACCCCAAAGAACACCAGGCTCCTTCATCCATGGAATTCTCCAGGCAAGAATACTGGAGTAAGTTCAGTTCAGCTCAGTTCAGTTCAGTTGCTCAGTCATGTCCGACTCTTTGTGACCCCATGGACTGCTGCATGTCAGGCTTCCCTGTCCATAACCAATTCTGGAGTTTATTCAAACTCATGTCCATTGAGTCCATGATGCCATCCAACCATCTCATCACCTGTCATCTCCTTCTCCTCCTGTCTTCAATCTTTCCCAGCATCTGGGTCTTTTCAAATGAGTCAGCTCTTCGCATCAGGTGGCCAAAGTATTGGAGTTTCAACTTCAGCATCAGTCCTTCCAATGAATATTCAGGACTGATTTCCTCTAGGATGGGCTGATTGGATCTCCTTGCAGTCCAAGGGAGTCTCAAGAGTCTTCTCCAACACCACAGTTCAAAAGCATCAATTCTTCGGCACTCAGCTTTCTTTATAGTCTAACTCTCACATCCATACATGACTACTGGGAAAACTATAGCCTTGACTAGATGGACATTTGTTGGCAAAGTAATGAGTCTGCTTTTTAATATGCTGTTTAGGTTTGTTGTAACTTTCCTTCCAAGGATCAAATATCTTTTAATTTCATGGCTGCAGTCACCATCTGCAGTGATTTTGGAGCCCAAAAAACTAGTCAGCCACTGTTTCCACTGTTTCCCCATTTATTTGCCACGAAGTGATGGGACTGGATGCCATGATCTTACTTTTCTGAATGTTGAGGTTTAAGCCTTTTTCACTCTCCTCTTTCACTTTCATCAAGAGGCTCTTTATTTCTTCTTCACTTTCTGCCATAAGGGTGGTGTCATCTGCATATCTGAGGTTATTGATATTTCTCCCGGCAATCTTGATTCTAGCTTGTGCTTCCTCCAGCCCAGCATTTCTCATGATGTACTCTGCTTATAAGTTAAATAAGCAAAGTGACAATA